>NW_027249540.1:0-139353 GCF_030848795.1 Temnothorax nylanderi | reverse complement strand
TAACCTAATCTTTGTATCTCGAAAAATCTCGAAAAACCTAAGCATAGTACTTTACCTAAAAAAACCGAAGTAACAAGTGGTAGACGTAATCTTTGTATCTCGAAAAATCTTGAAAAAACCTAAGCAGTAGTATTTTATTTAAAAAAAATTATAACTCAAGTGATACACACCTTATTAAGATGAGTCGCGCTTCAAGTGATCTATTACAATTACAAAAAAGAATGATATCTCTTTTTAAATTACAAGCGCCAATTAAAGAGAATATACATTGAGAATCTTTGTATTTCGAAAAATCTCGAAAAAAACCTAAGCAGTAGTATTTTTATTTCCAAACATGTTGTTACCTAGAAAAAAAACAGTGGTAATATTATACCTCAAAAAAATCTAATTATATATATACCTTAACAAAATTATTATTATATCACGAAATTGCGTTACCAAACGCAATCCAAGTGATATATATTCAAAAAATTATCTCACAAAATTGTCTCACAAAAATTGTCTCACAAAATTGTCTGATAAAAATTGTCTCACAAAATTGTCTCACAAAAATTGTCTCACAAAATTGTCTCACAAAAATTGTCTCACAAAATTATTAAATTACAAAATTGTTACTTTATTCAATCCAAGTGATATCTACCTCGAAAAAACCTAAATAACAAGTGGTATCTATTTAAAAAAAAAATATGTGAAATCTTTTAATACTGCGCCAATTACAAAGAGAGAATATATATATTATATATACCTTAACAAAATTATTATTATATCACGAAATTGCGTTACCAAACTCAATCCAAGTGATATATATATTTCAAAAAAATATATGAAATCTTTCTTTAAATTACGCCAACTACAAAGAGAAATATATATATTGCTTTGAAAAATAATTGTAGTGCAACTACTCTTAAAAAATAAAACAAAATTGTGTTACCTAACTCAACCCAAGTGGTATGTATCTTTGTATTCCTGAGGATCTTTCTATCAACCCAAGTGGTAGTAGTTTTAATTCTCCTTGATAAATTATAATATTACAAAGAATCATTAATCATTTAATCACAAAGAATTAAAGAGGTAACATTATAAAATAAAAATATTTAATTAAAATAAAATAAATAAATTTTCTTGTAAAAAACTTGGCGCTGCTTTTTTAAACCCTTAAATGCCACACCTCTCAAGAATCTCGTAAATGACACATGGGGTCTAAAAGACCCCAGCATGAAAAATGTCTCCTTACTCATTGATTTTTTATATTAGTTATGAAAATTATTTCAATGTTGTTCAAGGCTTAGAAAAGAGAATAAATGCTTATATTATTAAAATTTCAATTTCAACATAGTATAAAAAATTTAAAAAATTAAATAAACTGAGTACTGCTAAGTGTACAACCGGGTAGGTCAATCACTCAACTATCATCAATGAGAGCATGAGCTCCATTTTTGGGGGACATTTAAAAATATATCATTGTAAAGGGTCTGGGGTCCGCTGGACCCCGGGTGGCATTTAAGGGTTAATAAAGTCTATCCAGACAAACTTGCATAGGTGCATAAGCATATGCATAAAGAGATGGATTGGTCTATTTCCTTTTGCACATATATCTGAACCAATCAATTTCTTACGCTTATGTTTATGCGCGATGCAAATTTGTCTGGATAGACTTTAAAAAAGCAGCGCCAAGTTTTTTACAAGAAAAATTTATTTATTTATTTTAATTAAATATTTTATTTTATAATGTTACCTCTTTAATTCTTTGTGATTAAAATGATTAAATGATTCTTTGTAATATTATAATTTTATCAAGGAGAATTAAAACTACTACCACTTGGGTTGATAGAAAGATCCTCAGGAATACAAAGATACATACCACTTGGGTTGAGTTAGGTAACACAATTTTGTTTTATTTTTTAAGAGTAGTTGCACTACAATTATTTTCAAAGCAATATATATATTCTCTTTGTAGTTGGCGTAATTTAAAGAAAGATTTCATATATTTTTTTGAAATATATATATCACTTGGATTGAGTTTGGTAACGCAATTTCGTGATATAATAATAATTTTGTTAAGGTATATATATAATATATATATTCTCTCTTTGTAATTGGCGCAGTATTAAAAGATTTCACATATTTTTTTTTAAATAGATACCACTTGTTATTTAGGTTTTTTCGAGGTAGATATCACTTGGATTGAATAAAGTAACAATTTTGTAATTTAATAATTTTGTGAGACAATTTTTGTGAGACAATTTTGTGAGACAATTTTTGTGAGACAATTTTGTGAGACAATTTTTATCAGACAATTTTGTGAGACAATTTTTGTGAGACAATTTTGTGAGATAATTTTTTGAAATATATATCACTTGGATTGAGTTTGGTAACGCAATTTCGTGATATAATAATAATTTTGTTAAGGTATATATATAATTAGATTTTTTTGAGGTATAATATTACCACTGTTTTTTTCTAGGTAACAACATGTTTGGAAATAAAAATACTACTGCTTAGGTTTTTTTCGAGATTTTTCGAAATACAAAGATTCTCAATGTATATTCTCTCTGTAATTGGCGCTGTAATTTAAAAAGAGATATCATTTCTTTTTTGTAATTGTAATAGATCACTTGAAGCGCGACTCATCTTTAATAAGGTGTGTATCACTTGAGTTATAATTTTTTTTAAATAAAAATACTACTGCTTAGGTTTTTTCAAGATTTTTCGAGATACAAAGATTACGTCTACCACTTGTTACTTCGGTTTTTTTTAGGTAAAGATACTACTGCTTAGGTTTTTTCGAGATTTTTCGAGATACAAAGATTAGGTCTACCACTTGTTACTTAGATTTTTTTGAGGTATAATATTACCACTGTTTTTTTTTTCGAGGTAACAACATATTGATATTTACGTTAAATACAGTTTGGATAACATTTTGCATGCAATTACATTTGATGTGACAACGTGCCCCGGTCACGGGGCACGTTGTCACAAGCGACCTGTCGTTATTTATTGTTATGTAACAACTGTAGAGTAACAATTACACAAAATTCGATACTGCCCAATTGAAGCTGAGGGTTCACTCGAAATTTTGGCATATCACAGTACTCTCAAATATTGAATATAAAAAATACAAAAAATGTTGAAAAATATGTGTGACAACGTGCCCCGGTCTACCCTATATGAAGTAGGGGTAGAATTTTCAGGGGATTGCCATAATGTGTATAATTTAGGGGAATGAATTTTGAGGCCGCGCGAAGCGCGGGCGAAAAATCTAGTGACTATATAAGATCTTATTAGGCCAAAATTTATATATGAGCATATAAGACATTATAAAGGATTTTTTCCCCGAGTGCAGTCTTGTACTGACCGAACACACTGGAATATCCTTGTTTAGATTTTTTTACAAGAGGCAAAATTAAATATTATTTTTTTTTATATTATATACCTACATGAATATGTGTAATCTATATATATAAAAATGAATGTATGTATGTATGTATGTATGTATGTATGTCCTTTATACACTCTTGAACTATTCGACCGAATTTTTACCAAAAGTATATGAAATAGGGGTAGAATTTCCCGGGGAGTGTTATAGAGTGTATAGTTTTTCGTTACCGATTTCCTGGAAACCGGTTTTTTTAATTTTTCTAATTTTTTGAGAAATAATTGACCGAATCTCAAAGAATTATAGATCAAATTTCTACCAAAAGTATATGAAATAGGGGTAGAATTTTCCGGGGAGTGCCACTATGTGTATAGTTTTTTGTTACCGATTTTCTGGAAACCGGTTTTTCCAATTCTTCTAATTTTTCGGGAAATAATTGACCGAATCTCAAAGAATTATAGATTAAACAGGGGTAGAATTTTCCGGGGAGTGCTATAAAGTGTATAATTTTTCGTTACCGATCTTTTTGGAAGCCGGTACCAAATTTTTTTCAATTTTTCGGGAATTAATTGACCGAATCTTAAAGAATTGTATATGAAGTAGGGGTAGAATTTCCCGGGAAGTGCTATAAAGTGTACTATTTTTGTTATTGATCTTTTTGGAAACCGGTACCGAAATTTTTCCAATTTTTCGGGAATTAATTTACCGAATCTCAAAGAATTGTATATGAAACAGGGGTAGAATTTCCCGGGGAGTGCTATAAAGTGTATAATTTTTTGTTACCGATTTCTGTTTAAAAAAATGTTTTATTATTGGAAGTACTTGACGTCTGTATGTATGATAGTATAAAATAGGTGTAGAATTTTTCGGGGAGTGTTATAGAGTGCATAGTTTTTCGTTACCGATCTTTTTGGGAACCGGTATCTGAAATTTTTTCAATTTTTTGGGAAATAATTGATTAAATTTCAAAGAATTATACATGAAGTAGGGGTAGAGGGAGAGAGAGAGGGAGAGAGAGAAAGGGAGAGAGAGAGGGAGAGAGAGAGAGGGAGAGAGAGAGAGGGAGAGAGAGAGGGAGAGAGAGAGGAGAGAGAGAGAGGAGAGAGAGAGGGAAGAGAGAGGGAGAGAGGAGAGAGAGGAGAGGGAGAGAGGAGAGAGAGAGAGAGGAGAGACGAGAGAGGGGTAGAAGGAGGAGAGAGAGAGAGGGAGAGAGAGAGAGAGAGAGAGAGAGAGAGAGATGAAGAGAGAGAGAGAGAGAGAGAAGAGAGAGGAGAGGGAAGAGAGGAGAGAGAGAGAGTGAGAGAGAGGAGAGAGAGAGAGAGAGAGAGGAGAGAGAGAGAAGGGAGAGAGGAGAGAGAGAGAGAGAGAGAAGGAGAGAGAAGAGAGGGGAGATGAGAGAGGGAGGGAGAGGGAGGAGGGAGGAGAGGGAGAGGGAGAGGGAGAAGAGGGAGAGAGAGGGAGAGGGAGAGGGAGAGGGGGAGAGAGAGGGAGAGGAGAGGAGAGGGGAGAGAGAGAGGGAGAATAGAGAGAGGGAGGAGAGGGAGAGGGGGAGAGAGGAGAAGAGGGAGTGAGAGAGAGGGGAGAGAGGAGAGAGAGAGAGAGAGAGAGAGAGAGAGAGAGAGAGAGAGAGAGAGAAGAGAGAGGAGGGGGGGGAGAGAGGGAAGGGAGAGGGGAGAGGGAGAAGGGAAGAGATGGAAGAGGGAGAGGGAGAGGGAGAGAGGAGAGGAGAGAGGAGAGGGAGAGGAGAGGGAGAGAGAGAGAGAGAGAGAGAGAGAGAGAGAGAGGAGAGAGAGAGAGGAGAGAGGAGAGAGAGAGAGAGAGAGAGAGAGAGAGAGAGGAGAGAGAGAGAGAGAGAGAGAGAGAGAGAGAGAGAGAGAGAGAGGAAGAGAGAGAGAGGGAGAGGGAGAGAGGGAGAGAGAGAGAGAGAGAGAGAGAGAGAGAGAGATTGATTGATTGGTTTTATTTAAGCCATAGTCAAGACTTTAGGCTATTAGTGAATTAACAAATATATATCTAAATGTACAAACGACAAATAATCAAATATCGAACAAAAATAATAATAACAAAAATAATAAGAAAATAATAAGAAAAGTAAATAAACATATGCGAGACGCAGTGTAATCGCTACCGATATGCATTTAACAGTAAATAAAATTTGAAAATGTTGGCGAGCGAATGATATGCATATGGCAGCGACCGAAGACATGTGAATGCACTCTCTCATGAGGCGAGCAAAAATAATCAGTGTAAAAACAAGGATGAAAAGTATAACATAATAACATATAGCCGATCTGAATAATATACGCTGTAAAACTAAAAACTAACTCAAATATGTAATAAAATTAGAATATAATAAAGCGCAAGTAATATATATAAAACTAAGAACTAAGGACTAAAAACTAAGGCGCACCGCAATTTACAAACTAATGACGAATTCCATGTTAGTTTACCGATCGACCAAATATAGTTGAAAAAAATAAAAATAAAAAAATAAAAAATGTACATATACAGTACGCAATATAGCAAACAAAAGAAACAGAATCGTAAGACTACAATAACATGACCCAGAATCAATAAATGGTTCAGCACGCGACTAGATTGACAATCAGATGACGCGACTTAAAGTAATTTGGCACGCGACTAGATTTGATATTAGTGTCATGTTCCAACGCCTGACGGCTCCGAGGTAGAAGCATGCACGGAATTAGACTCAAGAGAAAAGAGATGGTTGTAAAGCTTACGTTTAAATACAGTGACGGTTGAAGAGGACACGATCTCAGTAGGAAGAGAGTTCCATAGATAGATTCCAGCTAAATGGAAGGACCTATGATAAGTTTCAGTCCTGTGGATAGGAATTTGATACGCATGTTCGAGAGCAAACCGCGACGAACATCTAATTGAGGAATCAGGCTTAGCGAAGATTTCGGATAGGTAACTGGGAGACATACCGCGGGATATCTTGTACATTTCGATTCCCAGAAAGTACAGACGTCTGTTTCTTACGGACAACCACCTCAATTGATGACGAAAAGGCGTGATGTGTTCGTCGCGTTTTAAATTGAATATAAAGCGAATTGCACAGTTGATAAGAGTTTGCAATCTACCGTTGAGCTCATCAGTGACATCGTTATACACAAGAGAACAGTAATCCAACAGAGGCCAGATCAAAGCAGTCACAAGTTTTACCCGTAGCTGAAGTGACAAGGAGTTCTTATGGAACTTGAGCTTGTATAGCGTGAAGTGCACTCTCTTTGAAATATGGGAGACATGACTAGCCCAAGAGAGAAATTTTAAAATAAGTTTGTTACGTCTAAATGTTCATACTGGGAATGCTTGAGTTGATTCGCTGTTAATTTTCTATTTGATTGACATATAGGCACCGAACTATATGATGTACTTCCGCGCGTAGCGTGGACTTAAAAGCTAGTAATATATATATTTCTTTAAGATTTGGTTGATTAGACCTAGTTTTATACGCAATCAAAGGTCCATATACGAGGTTTGCGAAAACAAAGCTTTCTCTATGAGGAAGCAATATTTTCGAATTTTGTAATAATTGATGTATTGTTTGAAATCATTTCCAGCAATTTCTTTAAGTAAGCTTCAAACATTCCTACAATACTATATCATAAACAAAAAGTGTTTATATCTCGGAAAGGAAGAGTTTCCGGACCGAGTGAGACCCCCAATTGACCACGTCGCCAATTGACTGATTTAAAATAAAAATTTCTAATTGGCTGGTCTAGTGGAAAAACCCCAGACACCGAGGGCTGTGATTGGCTGTGGTCAAACGGGACATTCCCTTCCGGGCTTATGTTTATATAACCTTTTTTTATCCTTGGGAAGAGTAGAACGTTACCAAAGTTCGACCACCTATTTCGGTGTTACCCTGTATAACATTGTTATTATATCGGATGTCTTTGTTTTTTAAATTGAGAATAAATATTCCTTGAATTACGAGTTTCTTTCTTGACATAGATCATAAATGTTACAGCTATAGAATGATATGCAATTGTATACACTTTTTGTAAACACCTCCTTTTTCAATATTTCGCAATGAATTTAATCGGTGGCATAGACTAATAATGTATTACAAATTATATAATCAGAATTAACATTTGGCGTCAAATATTTAAAATAATTTCTATATTGTTTTTTTTACTTTTTACCAATCTTGTATTTTACATTGCATTACGTCATATATGAATGAATATGAATGAGAATGTTCGAGAATACGTGATATGTAGGCACATCACTAATTTATTGCGCATTCTATACTGCATCTCACATATCTTTGAAAAAGACACCTCTGCAACATTTGCATTCAAATATATGGTCGATTTATAGTTAGCTCTTATATTTTATAAAGATTAACTCAAGTTTATTCGTAGCCAATAAAACAATCCGAGAGGACTTGGACGCCGTACTGATTCGTCCCGGCGAAAGCCAGATGCCCCGAGGAAACTTAGAAAATTTTCACTCGGGCGGCGCCGGAGGTAACGACCGTGGCGCGAAAGCAACATGCCGCGAGGGGATTTAGAAAATCACTCGGGTGAGCACTAGTGACATCCGCTGCCGCGACGCGGCTACATGCGCCAGTACCTTCTCGTAAGCAAAAATCCTTACGCGCTAGGATAAAAGGCGAGCCTGTGAGATACTTGGCTCTAATATTTTTCGTGATACCTCCGAGATATCACACAGTGCAGAGATGGCAAAATGCAAAATACTGGAATAGTATCGAAGCATAATTTTGAATTTATTGCGAATTCTTATGAAAAGAACTTTTTTTATATTTGAAGAAAGACTCAGAATTGGTGACATAAAAATGAATTTTTTTTGAACTGTTAAGAATCATTTTAGAACAGAGAATAAATACGGAAAAACAATTAATTTCATAAATCGAAAATTTAAAAAGAATTCTTTTCTTCTTGCTATTTGGGTTGTATGTAACATATCTGCTTTTAAATGAGGCATAGATATCCGATATCAGAAGGCAGAATCAGATATCATATCTGAGATAAAATTATCATGGCTTTTTATAATCTTGGAGATGTCTCTGAGATATTCTCATGATATCTTGCGCAATCAGATATTTCGTCATTCAGATATCCTTTAGATATCTTGGTGATATATTTTGCTGTGTTGGTAAAATTAGTTTTTTCAAGATTTTGATATAAAAAAATAATTAGAATTCAAAAATATTTTGCTAATATGTTTTATTTTATTAATACATTAGGAAACTGTAGGTACAGTGTTGTCAAAATATTATTATTTAAATAGACTAGAAATTAAAAAAGCTGATTTTCTAACAAAATAAGTAACATTTACTTAGCCAGTAAATAATTAACCTAATTAACAATTAAGACTTTTTAACCTAACTGGCTATCATAATCGTCACGACAATACGACCATTGGTTTTGGTTAAATTAAGTAGTTGAATTGTATGACACCTACATGGATTGAGAGAGGTTTCAGATTCGAACCCTGGCTGAGGTAATATTTTTCGAAATAGTATTTTGTTTAAGGAGGGTGGTTAGTCAAATCAATTTGATAAGAATTAGTTCAAATTTACGGAAAATATTCGTCTATGGAAATCTGTCGTCCATGCCAAAGTTGAAGATAATTGTCTGCATGGTTGTCGAGTAATTAATTATTGAAGTTATATTCTTGTTTCTCTCTTATACACGGGCGACACAGCAAAAATGTTACCTAACCTGTAACGTAACTCTCGAAAGCATATAAGAGTTTGGATCGAGCCACCGTGCGAGACGGACGTGTGTGTCCGCTGCTTGTATTGCTTGCTCCGAGATTATACCGGCTTTTTGATACGGTCATGGTGGCGCGGTGGTGGAGGTTGTGACGGGAGGTCCCTTTTCGGGAGGGTTTTTTGCTTTCTCTTAGTGTTGCTTCCCCCCTCGAAGGGGGAGCACGGAATTCTTTTTTCTCTTGATTATTTAAGATTATATGGACACGACGGACTCGACCACGAGACGCGCACGTGATAGCCCTTGTTCCTCTGACGATTCGAGCTCGGTTAACAATTCGAGCAAGAAACTCCGTACCTGTATGACTGAGCAGGAATTTGATAAGTTTTCACAGGAATTAAGGACGTCGGACTCGTTGGATGCGGATCGAATAAGCAGAAGGAGCCATATTTCGAAACAGCAAAGGGATAAAGAAGTGCTTAAGCGACGCAACTTAATGGTCAATGCAGGTATTTTAACGCTTGAGGACGATATGGAGACGGAAGTGGACACCTCCGCGAGCCTGGAGGAGACTAGAGGTCGTGAACTTTTCATAAACAAAACGACTTCGAGTAATGATGGTGTTGTTATTGTTGCCGGCGGCACGCAGCCGTCTTTTGGTGATCACGTGAATGACGTGAACACGACACGTGTAAATGGTGTGGACGACCCCCTGTTGCCTGACAAAGAATCTTATATCATTTGCGATTCCATTTTGAGAAAATGTGTTCCCGGTAATTCTGTTGACGTGCAACGATTTGCGAGATATGATGACGATCATAAGGGAATCGCCAAGATTATTATTCGCCTCCCCCACGATCAACAAAAGGTAGGAATCGTATAAAGATGTGGATGCTTCTTAACGAATCGCAGATCTGCCCGACAACGCTTGAAATGATTAATCATTTCTCAGCTGAAATAGATTTTAAGGATTTTTCTGACGCTAATCGTGCTCTAGACATTATAGGGAAAATTAATGAGCCGAAATTAACAGCTCATTTGGAGCAACTCGCTGTTATCTGCAAGGGAGTTATTTCGGACTGGCCCTCGAGTATTCCGGATCTGTGGGACGTGATTCAGGATAAATCTGGTATACTCAGATTGGACAGGATGTTCCGGCGAAGGTGGGACCCCGAGTCGCAGAAATCGTCGCTAGTCAATACGGATAATATTATCATTACATTTAAGGCTAACAAGACACGTGACCTAAAAATTTTTAGAAATGGAGTGGGTCTGAGAGTTAGACCGTACGTACCGCCAACACGCCAATGTGTTAACTGTTTTAGATTTGGCCACACTAAGATAGCCTGTAAAAGCGAAACTCGATGTATCGTCTGCGGTGATAAATCCCACGGGCATTGTGACAGACCGGAGCGCTGTTATAACTGCGAGGGCTCTCATAAATCTACGTATAGAGGATGTCCACTGCATGAAAAAAACAAAAATATTAACATTGCTATGGCACATAATAATATTTCATTCCATAGAGCTGTGCGGTTGGTTGAGGGAGGGGTCACTCCTGCGAAGCCACAAGATAGATTTAGAGACCCTAAGGCTTGGCCAATACTATCGAGGGGAACGGAGCCACCGAATAATGCTGCGGAAGTTGGAGATTCAAGGCGAGATCCTACTGTCCGCGGCTCACGATCTGCAGAGACGGGGGGCAACCTGCCTCGCTTTAGGCCGAGAAGTGCGTCGCGCCTTCGAGCCATATGGGGAATTATTATGGTCGCTTTGACGGCCGTGCTGAGGAGATAATTAAGGAGAAGAGGGGCATAGCCTTGCTGGCGGCACATAATGGGGCCTCTTGGGCGCAAGTTGTTAGGAATGATCAAGAAGATAATCACGGAGGCTCAGATCCTTCTCACGACCTGGTTGGCGAGGTATTGAATAGTATCCTGCAACTACTGCAGAGAGTTCCGGAGGCAAGAGAAATTTTGATTGGCGCTCTTATGCATACTGATAGACGGGATCAGTCGGATTACGGTGGAAAGGAAAGTAACCTTTTAGCAAGAAGAGAACTGAACAGAAATAAGGACTTAGGGAAAGCTATGGTGAGGTATGGGAGGCCTGGGACCCTCCCCGTTATATAATTCAACCTCCTTCTGTGGAATTGTCGGGGCTACCAGACTAGTAGAGATGAGCTTACGAAAAATATTTTAGAGTATGATATTGTGGTGCTTACTGAGACCAGATGCTCTGGTCTCAATAAGGTTGTTTTCTCCAGTTATAAGACGGTCAATAGTGACAATCGTCTCGGCAGTGGGGGCGTGTCGATTTCCCTTCGTGATCACTTGGAGTTTGAAATTCTCTCTATCCCTGGGACTTTGCCGGTGGGCTATGATGTTGTCGGCGTGAGGACCAAGAACTTGAATCAAAATCTAAACATAGTCGCTATCTATAGACACCCTAGTGAACCTATGACGAGACGTGATCTTTTGCCCGTTTTTCAGGCAATTAATGGTAACAATAATGACTCGATTATATTGGGAGATATGAATGCCCACAATGTCGCCTGGAACTGTCCAACTACAAAAGATAAGGGCGATCTTCTATGTGACCTGATGAGTGATGAGGACCTCATATGCATAAATACAGACACTAAGTCGCGACAGGGCTCTCGTAACCAGCGTGATTCCAACCTGGAGCTCATGTTCGGTTCGGTGGGTATCGTTGACAGAGTTTCCTATCGACAACTGGAGGAGACATGGGACAGCGATCATTTCCCCATCTCTTTTTCCTTTGATGTTTACCCTCAGTTGTACAGAAAACTCACTAATAGATTGTCTACCAAAAGGACGGATTGGTCGCAATTCTGCACTTTGGTGGGGGACGAGGTTGTTGCCTCCTTGCTCCCGCACTATGAGCTTTTCAAGGTCGATCTGGAGAAGTACTACGATTGCTTCGTGGAAATACTGAGGAAATCCGTTTCTATTGCATCGGGTAGACGACGTGACGATGCTGGACCCCTTCCGGACGATCCCGACAGGCGCAAGAGATCGCATAAGTGGTGGGACGCTGAGTGTGACGAGGCGATTCGTTGCAGAAGATCTGCTTTTTCTACTTGGAAGAGGACAAAAAGTATTTATGACTGGATCGAGTATAAGAGGACCAAGGCGCTGGCCAGGCGGACCTTTAAGGCAAAGAAGAGAGCTAGCTTTGAGAGATTCTGTAGCGATATTAATCGTTTTACCAGCCTCAGCTACGTGTGGAACACGATGCGCATTCTCAAGAATGCTAGAAAGAATTTGGAATGGCACGCTTGGCCCACGAAGAATAGAGAGGAGGAAATTAGATCCTCCATTGATGGATTGGCTCCCCCGTTTGTGGGGACTGATCCCGCTATGGACTATGACGGTGGACACACCGATGATGAGTTGGATGCTCCGTTTGTTCGCTCTGAATTGCATAGAGCCATCGAAATGATTAGGAAGGATTCTTCTCCTGGGCTTGATGGAATAGAATATAAGATGATCAGACTCCTGCCTGAACCTGCCAAGGTTTGTCTCCTCGAGCTCTTCAATGTGGTCTGGTCCTCGGGAATGTTGCCTGCGGAATGGTTGAACTATCAGGTAATATTTATCGACAAAGTGGGACGAGAAAAGGTACGCCCCATATCACTTTCATCGTGCATCGGTAAATTGATGGAAAGAATGATCAATGAGAGACTTATTTGGTGGGCAGAAAAGGAAGAGAAGTTCAGTACTTCCCAGAGCGGTTTCCGCAGAGGCAGATCCTGCGCGGATAATTTGACGAGAATTGTGTCGGACATCAGGGCCTCTGTTTGTGCTGGGGAATATACTCTTGCGGTCTTTCTCGACGTTTCGTCTGCCTACGATTGCGTTGACTTCCGCATAATGATGGATAAGCTAATAGCACTTAATTGTCCCCCCGGTATTGTCAAGTTCATAAGCAACTGGCTCTACCGTAGAAAGGTTCGATTTATTGTTAATTCTCGTGAATTTATAATTTGATACGTCTTTAATTTGATACGTCTAAATACTCCCGCAGGGTGCTGTTCTTAGTCCTGTTCTATATTCCCTACTCACGCAGGGTCTTTGTGCCGATCTTCCTGAGGGTGTCGAGGCTGTTGAATTCGCCGATGATATAGGGCTTTACATCTGTGGTCCGAACCGGCACCGGAATAAAGTGCTGCTCCAGCGTGCGCTTGATATTGTCGCGGCACGACTGCGTAGGATTGGCCTCGATCTTCAGCCAAAGAAGTCTGTATTGGTGGAGTTCTCCAAGAGTGGATATGTTGATAGAAACCTTAGCATCCGTGTGGGGGATTGTGAGGTGCACAATAGCGACGGAGCTACAATAGGTTCCTGGGCATTTGGCTGGACAATTGTTTGAAGTTTGATCGACAGGTGGCAGAAGTTAGAGGAAAGGTGAACCGAGCGAATTCTATTATAAAGTACCTCTGTAAGGTGTCCAAAGGTATGGAGGTCAACACAGCCCTCATGCTGTACAAGAGCCTGGTAAGATCCATTACAGATTATGGGAACTTTATCTACTTTCCCAGGGTTACTGCGCTGCAGTTGAAGCTGGAGAGATCCCAGTATCTGGGCATTCGAACTGCCCTTGGGTATAGGAATAGTACACCAAACAATGTTATCATAGCAGAGGCCAAGGTGAGGCTGCTGAAGGACCGCGCTGCTCTGCTCGGTCGCAATTTTGTCAACAAATCTATAGCCTACAATCGAAATGGTTTATGTGGCAAATTACAGCGGCTGCTGGATTGCGAAAACTACGTCCGATTTCGTCAACCAATGTACAGGCTGTCGCTCCTTTCGGAGTTGTGGAGGAGGGCTCGCTCGTTCACAATCGGCTCTCCCAGAAAATTTGAGATTTTTCAAGGCTCATACAGTGCTCACACATTCAAGCCCAAGGTAAACATTGCAATTGGCAAGGAGAGAAAGAGTGATGGGTTTTCTGATCGAACATTGGTTCGCAAAGTGATAGATCAGTATGATCTAAATGATACCCCGGAAATTATTTTTACGGATGGATCGTATAGCGAAGACTCAAGATCTACAGGTGCCAGTATGATCATCTGCGACCAAGAAACAGCGTACAAGATGAATCTACCTTATTTGTGCTCCTCATACACGGCGGAGGCTTTCGCCGTTAAATCAGCCCTTCAACTGATGAAGATTCAACACACAGACAGAAATAAAGATATTGTTATTTTTTCAGATTGCAAATCTGTCCTACAGGCTATATATAACAATCATCTTAACGTTTATAAGAACAAATATATTACGGAAGCCAGAATATTAATATATGAATTGGAATATGAGTATGGTAAGAATGTCGTATTGGTGTGGATTTCCGCTATGTCGGTATTGCCGGCAACGAATTGGCTGACGTGCTTGCCAAGGAGGCTGCCAATGAGGAGGCTGATCCCTCCATTGAAATTCCGGTGAGGGATCTTATGGCGCGCGCTAGGAAGGAGACGTGGGACGCCACACAACTATCGATTATTCGCAATTCTGCGCACAAGGGCGCATTTTACTTCGACAATTTTTACGATTGGCAAGCGGTTAGACCATGGTTCCGAGAGGTTAACGCAGAGAGATATTTTGTCACCCTAATCAACAGACTGAGAGCTAACCATTATAATCTCGGAGCTTCTTTGAGGAGGAAGGGTTATGTCGATGACAAAAGATGTGAATGTGGATATGAGAAGGAAGACTTGCAACATCTGCTGACAAGATGCCACAAATACGACGCTCAGAGAATTGACATGGATGTAGAGTTAAGAGCTGAGGGCTATCTGGACGAAATAGATATTTGTCATCTCATTAAAGCCAAGAATTGGAACATTTTATATATTATTTTCAAATTTTTAAAACATATTGACAAGGTCATTTGATCACTAGAGGAAAAGTAATTTAGGTTTAGTTTGCATTGTGCTAATTGCCCTAGGGCCTAAAGCACCGTAATAGTCCTCACCCGAGGACGCCCGCAAGAACCCTCTCGAAAGCATATTAAAAATGATAAGAATTTAATGAAAATAGGTGCAAATAATTCTTTACATATTTAGGAAGAACTTTCTCGAAGACTGAAATGATTCGTCTTTATAGTTATCAAGAAATTGTAAAAATAAAACAGAACCACATTTATTATTTCCACATTTCAACGTGGATAATAACGTATTTGGGTTTCAATTGTACAACCAACTCTTTTTAGACCTTAAGAAACAGCAATTGAATGCATTTCACATATTTATTTGCTAAAATTCGTTTATTTCACGTGACGAAAATCTAACCTACATGCTTTCCCCCTGCAGCGCCGCCTGCCCCGCAGCGGGACGCTAACCAACCTCCTTAAATCAAGACGGAAGGTACTTTGAACAACTTGTAGGACCTAATAAAAAATGTTTTTTTTTTCGGATACGAAACTTATGTTATTATTTCAACACCATCACCTTTCAATTTTCCAGTCATTTCTTTTCAATATTTCGAGATACTGATGCGATTATGTTTAAATAAAAGATGTTTCTTTTTTTCAACTCTATCTAACAATAAGCGGGGAGCACAGACTTCTGTATAACGCATAATACATAACGCATAAAGGTATGAACTAATCAGAGTCTTTCACTTCCATTGTGGAGATAGAAAGGATTATGGGTCATTTCTTTATGCGTTATACATTATGCAGGAGTCTGTGCTCCCCGTTATGCCCTACACGACAATGTTCTCATTTAAGATTTCAAAGTTGATCCTAATTGCCATTACTTCTGATCAGTTTGTGTGGCGTTCTCAGCCCACATATACACGGCACGCACTTGTGCGGCACGAGAGCCTCACCACATACCGTATGCTATTGAGACTGCTTTCTGGCATCACTGACTCTAGGCAATTCTAGGTTTAATAATAAGAAACTTGAAAGGCTCTTTTACATACTATTCAAGATAATATATATTGCTTTGAAAAATAATTGTTGTGCACAACTACTTTAAAAAAATAAAACCCAAGTGGTACATATCTTTGTGTTCTCATTCAAGGGTCTTCCTATTCCAACCTAAGTGGTAGTAGCTTTAATTCTTCTTAACAAAAATTATAATATTACAAAGAATTAAAGAAATAACAGTGCAAAATAAAAATATTTAATTAAAATAAAATAAATAAATTTTTCTTAAAAAAAAACTTGGCCCTGCTTTTTTACTCCCGTCGCATTCTTCTCTAATTTGTTGTTTTTTTTATTCAATAAAAAATTTTAGTACTGTTTTAAATTACGAAGTCTATAAGCAGCGCCTAGTTTTTTTACAAGAAAAATTTATTTATTTTAATTAAATATTTTTATTTTGTACTGTTATCTCTTTAATTCTTTGTGATTAAAATGATTCTTTGTAACATTATAATTTTTGTTAAGAAGAATTAAAGCTACTACCATTTAGGTTGGAGTAGGAAGACCTTGAATGAGAATACAAAGATATGTACCGCACACAGCTCGGAAGACCTTGACCTTGACATATGTTATAGAGGGTTCATTCCTGAGTAAAGGCCTTCACACATAAAATGCCGTAAGGACGTAAAACGTAGGCGTAAGAAAATCGATCAATCCCAATCGATTATTTTCCCCTACTGGGGTTACGGACAGCACAATACTTGATTGGGATTGGTCGATTTTCTTACGCTTACGTTTTACGTCCTTACGCGATTTTATGTGTGAAGGCCTTAACTTTGCTTTAACAACCATGTAGCGGTCTCTTACAATTTCTGAGATATTCGTGAAAAACTAAAATTTTTTCTTTTTTTTTCGAGATATAATTTTCGTTCTATGGTTCACCCTTCTATATTTTAGTTTCCAAATTATTCACGAAAAACTAAAATTCTTTTTTTTTTTTTCAAGATATCGCATTATTTTAGTTTCCGAATTATTTACGAAAAACTAAATTCTTTTTTTTCAAGATATCGCATTATTTCGTATAAGAGACCCTAAGAGCAAAAAGTCGACTTTAAGTCGACTTGAAGTCGACTTCTACCGAAACTGACTTGGCAGAGAAGTCGACATTTTTAAGGACGAAAGTCGACTTGAAGTCGACTTGAAGTCGGCGAATATCGCAAAAACCACCGACTTAAAGTCGACTTCCCGTCATGATGAAAAGTCGACTTCCCGTCATGACGAAAAGTCGACTTCCCGCCAACTTTTAAAGTCGATAAAATAAACCGCCGCGTACGTCTGGAGGTCGATTGTGTATCTTGAAACGAGGTAAAAATAACAAAAGTTAACAGATTTTATTAGATTTTGATAAATAAAATCGTAGATACGCTAATGAATTTTCTCACTTTTGTAATTTTTACCTCATTATTTCAAGATACACAATCGACCCCTTGCTGGAGGGCTAAAACTGATGCATTTCGATTTTTTTTCATATATAAAATAATTTAATTATCTAAAAAACTGTATAATTACAATCCTAATGTTTTATTCTTAATTACAAAGGCGGTCATATCTGTGCCACTTCTGCGTGCGCGGATTCCGGCAGCCACTTCTGGTAAGCTGACAATAACAGAACTAAAATTAAAACATTCCAGCGTTAATCGCGAAACAATATGCAAAATTAGCTATATAAATATATATCATATTATTATCATAATGTTGTAAATATATAATAATATTATATATATATTGTGACGTTGCAGTTTCGCTGCATCGTTGCAGCGCCCCGCCGCCGTCACAAGGCGCGGGTTTCGCGACCTTTTCACGCCCGAGGACGGTTCAACGAATCGATGCGAGATCTCCAGGGGCGTATTAGTCATTGCGTTACGATATACTGATTCCTTTTATTTTGTATTATTGCGTGGCGCCTCACCGAGCTGAGACTGGAGTTCCTGAGAGGATACAGAGGAAGCGGACGCGGAGTCGACGAGAAGGATAACGGCGAGAGATCGGACGACGGAAAGCGGATCGAAGCGACCCGCGGGCCGCCGAGAGCGACGGAGCGCAGGAAAACACGCGCGCGGCGCGTGACACTGCGGCGGACGGACCCCTAATGGCAGGGCCCCGGGACGCCGGGGCTAAAATCAGCTCATCTGCCCTCCTCACACTGCTGATCGGATTCCGGGATAGGCGGCCGCCATTCCCGAACCGAAAAGGAGGAACACGGAGGCAGACACGTCCCGTCCGCCGCCGGGAAGAATCCCGGAAAATTTGCCACGCGGGCGAAGGGCCGTTTAGCGCCCTGCGGAAAGCCGTAATTCACGGCCCTACGCACGAATCCGCCGCGAGCCTGCGAGCTCACCCCTCATTGGTCCGCGCTCCAACGTCGCGGGGCCGCGTACGCCCGGGGTGGGGTGCGCTATCGATTCCGCCATCGAGCGAAATTTCGGGATCATTCGTAAATCGTCCTCGGTAATCGACGCACGTCGAAAATCAAGTCTCGGCATTGTCTCCGCACTAAGTCGCATTCCGGAGCTGAGTACGACGTCCGGCTGCTATCGTCGCGACCCTTGGGACGACGGCGAGGACCCTCGGGAGAGGATCTGCCTACGGTGAGGTTGCCTCGGTAACATATTATGTAAAGCCACGACACCGCTCCCCGGGTCGCGCTCTCGCTCGGGAAAATTCGCGATAATTAGCGTATTCGCCGACAAGGCGTATTTAGCGATCGATAGCGAGAGCGAGGGGCACCGGAATGGTCTCGTGGCCGTGGGATCGCGATCGAAATCTACGAACCTCTGGAGATCGCGGTAGGCGCGTCGATGACGACGTTCGATATCGCGAATACGCCATTTCTCGCGCCCTTCACGTCCACGACCGCGTGTCTCGTTAGGCGTAGTATTTCGCCCGGTCGAACCTTAGATTCTGTACGCGTAATTAATGGCGTCAGAGGGATATTCGCGTTGGTGTAATCGCGTTACTCACGATTCGCGTTCGGACATTTAGACTATCCTCGCGATATCGGCTACGTTGAGAGATTATTCGCGGAAGGTTGTGGTTCGCCGTAAGATACCATTCGCGTCGACCTAATGTTGCGTCTCGTTACCCCTCGCGGTAATTCCGTATCTTTCTCGCGTTAATTCGAGTATTTCGCGTTATGCCGAGCGTCTCGGCGCATCATTTTTCGCGTTGGACGATCGCTGACGATCGCGTGTGTTGCGTTCGATCAGAATCACTGGCGTAATCTCAGTTCTTGCGTTAGGATAAATCGGTCATTTCGCGTTAGTTATAATATTGCTCGCGGTACTTCCGTATATTTTCTCGCGTTAGTTTAGTATTTCGCGTTTCGTCGAGCGCCCCGGCGCCTTAGTCTTCGCGTGAGGATATCCCTGGCGATATCACATGTTGCGTTCGTTCCTTCTTACGTTGGGACGTTACTCGCGTCGCGTTCGTTGCGTTAGTTTAAGATTATTCTGTGCGTTAGTTTAAGATTACTCTTTGCGTTAGTTTAAGATAGTTGGCGACAGAATCCCTGCACGGGTTTGGGAACTTGCGTTCACGCGCTCCAAGCGTGGCGCATTATCATTTCGCGGTATTTCGCGCTATTATTTCGCGTTTATCTCCGTTATGTCGTAGTCAGTCGTAATTTGTACCGATATTCTATGTTAGTTGTCCGCGAACTTTTCTACTATTATTAGCTGTGAAATTACGTGATCTCGATGATTTTGTAAGTTTAGTTTTCCTCACACGTTCTCTTGCTGCGCCTTCGGCGCGTCTACTGAGTTAACGTAATTTTCCGTTTATTTCTGGCGTCCGCGTTATTATATTTGGTTGTTAAAAATTTGACGCCCGCGTTATCTATCACCTGTTACTTGCTTTTGTTTTGAAAGCCCCAGTGGCACTCACTGAGTTACGAAAGTTTTCTACAGAATAAATGTTATTCTTTAAATGTTAATGGCTTGAGTTACGACATTCGTTATTAGGCGTCACCCCGCCGAATACTGCGCTGCCCTTCATCAACCCCGCCCTGCTATTAGGTCGAGCTAGCCATTCCCTCGCACACCGACTCATTTCGTTTTGCGTCTCGTTTTTGATTTCTCGCGATTTCGCGGACGCGAATTTACGCGTCTGGCGCCCAACATTAGAATCGTTTCGTGGAGTGTCGGAGGTGCGAGAGAATCCCCGGAGAGGCCTATCATCCCGCTCTCCTTGCCTCTTTTGATCCGGCACACGCCCCGGGCCGTTCCGGGAGTGAAAAAGTCGTGACAATATATATATATATATTATTACAATGTGAATAGGTGAGGCAATTAGAGCCAAGCGCGGTAGTCAAAGCGCAAACCAATTTAAAAGTAATAAATAGATGTATTAACGAACGTTTCGACACATTTTTCGTGTCCTCTTCAGCGTTAAAAGTTACATAGTCAAAAACGAAGATTTACAGAAAGTCGAGTATAAGGCGTAGTCATCGACAAATAAAGTATAAAGGACGCAGTCTAAGAATAACATTAAATCAGGATGTACCATAGTCGAAAGCCCGACATGCCGGTGTGCAATCGCTCCACATCCATCTCATCCTCGAATAATCTCGCCCGGTTGAAAGACCAAGTGGGTGAAAGATTCGAACCATGCCTGTACCATTAACGAAGTCACGATGTGGCAAGGGCGTAAATTATCTATGTTGATTAGATGACTAATGAATTTATATACTTACGGAGCAACTGCAGACCAGAATATCGCACCGCGAAAGCGACACACGCCTCACATTGTAACGAGCTTAACCGTTCGACGCGTCGCGAGTGAGTGAAGCATCAGTAGGAAGGTTAACATAATATACACCGAGGGAGGGGATAGATTATCGTATACAGTCGTTCTAAATAATCTATCCCCTCCCTCGGTGTATATTATGTTAATCTTCCTACTGATGCTTCACTCACTCGCGACGCGTCGAACGGTTAAGCTCGTTACAATGTGAGGCGTGTGTCGCTTTCGCGGTGCGATATTCTGGTCTGCAGTTGCTCCGTAAGTAAATTCATTAGTCATCTAATCAACATAGATAATTTACGCCCTTGCCACATCGTGACTTCGTTAATGGTACAGGCATGGTTCGAATCTTTCACCCACTTGGTCTTTCAACCGGGCGAGATTATTCGAGGATGAGATGGATGTGGAGCGATTGCACACCGGCATGTCGGGCTTTCGACTATGGTACATCCTAATTTAATTTTATTCTTAGACTGCGTCCTTTATACTTTATTTGTCGATGACTACGCCTTATACTCGACTTTCTGTAAATCTTCGTTTTTGACTATGTAACTTTTAACGCTGAAGAGGACACGAAAAATGTGTCGAAACGTTCGTTAATACATCTATTTATTACTTTTAAATTGGTTTGCGCTTTGACTACCGCGCTTGGCTCTAATTGCCTCACCTATTCACATTGTATTAATCTAGAGAGCCTATACTTTTATTGTAATTTACGCAGGCTGAAAAATGCGTGTTTCTTTCTTTCAAAGTATTAAATATCAATATGGTCAGTACGCGGTCAAATCTTTTAAGCTTTGGATTAAGTATAATAAGATCATTATCAGATGCAACCTGAAAATCGAATTCTTGCGCAAATGCATAGAGCACGGTGTAATGCCTTCGCACATTTCGAGTTGTTTAGCGAGGTTCGATAACTCTTGGTTCGATCCAAGGACGAGGGGTAAATATAAACATTGTAAACGCCGCTTCGCCAGGCAACTTTTGCATATCGAACTTAATGACACATTTTGTTATGTTAGGTTTGCGTACTCACAAATTTTCAAAATTTCGAGTTCGTTATATGGAGACATACCGATGTTCATTTGTAACTCATTTTTTAATAGACAAAGCGGGCCGATGTACTCATTCTTCGTTAGTCAACGGGCTAGGATGGACAAGAAATTTACGTTACTTGTCTCGAGATCCATTGACCAGTCTAGAAATAGCATGCGGATTAAGTATTTTTGCAGTATCCCGCCCACACAGCAAAGCATGAAATTCTCCTTCGAGCCGCTGCATGCCCCCCCGGACCATTCCTTAATAGAGGTCGTAATTAGTCCGGATTCGGTTAGTGAAGCACCATCAACGTTAAATGAAATCAATGATAAGTGGTTTATTAATCTATCATCGACATCTATACCGAGAGATATTCAATGTCTATTACAGCTGGGTGATAATTTCAGCCTTCCTGTGGCAAAGCCTCAATATCTTACGTTAGAGTTCATTAAGAGCATCGAACATAATTTGATAAAGTTTCCCCTTGCTAAGCAGACTGCAGTGAGGTATCGATTGGCACCCATCATCAACAATATTCCTAATTATTCTATCCCTAGAAACAATTTTAATAACAATATCCTCAAATTATCAGCCGCGACTAAAAAATTTCTCAACAATAACAGGAATTTAATTCTCACAAGGGCTGACAAGGGGAACGTAACAGTCGCGCTCGACAAAGATAAATATATTGCGGCAATTGAAACAATGTTAAATGATAGAAACACTTACTTACCCATCATGACGGACCCCACGAAAAAACTCATTTCAAGCTCACGAGAATTACTAACTAGGTGGAAGAACGCGAATTATATTACAGGATCAATGCACAAATCTCTTTATTGTAGTGACGGGAATTTACCGCGGGCATACGGACTTCCTAAAATCCATAAACCTAATTGCCCTTTTAGACTTATTATATCCTCTATAAATAGCCCTCTATATGATCTGGCCTCCTTCCTCCACCGTATAATGTTCAAAAGCTTCCCGATAGCCCGCAGCTTTGTAAAGAATAGCATCGATTTAGTGGAAAAACTTGCGAGCATACATGTCAACGATGGCTACAAATTGATCTCATTGGATGTTGTTTCCTTATTTACGAATGTACCCATTGAAAGGGTTCTGGACAGCATATCGGTCAGATGGAATTTTATTGCCAAAAATTGCAATATACCGAAATCGGAGTTTTTTACTGCGGTCAGGCTGATATTAAATTCCACCTTTTTTATGTTCAATGGGAAAATTTATCGGCAAACTTTCGGGGTTCCCATGGGTTCTCCTCTTTCCCCCATGGCTGCTGACATTGTGTTACAGGATTTGGAAACTATAGCTCTTTGCACCTTAAAATACATCCCTCCTTTTTATAAGAGATACATTGACGACATAACACTGGCGGCACCGTCGACTTTGCTGCAGCATACCTTAGATATTTTTAATTCCTTCCATCCTAGGCTGAAATTCACCATAGAAATCGGTGAAGATGACAAGTTAAATTTTTTGGAGATCACGATGATGTTGAACAACAATAGGCTAACATTTGATTGGTTCCATAAACCAACTTTTTCTGGCAGGTATCTAAATTTTATGTCACAGCATCCGGTATGCCAAAAAAGAGGGACGGCCATAGGCTTAATAGATAGAGCATTTTTGTTATCGCACCCGTCCTTGCATGCTAAGAATCTCAGTCTGGTCATTGGAATCTTACTTAATAATTGTTACCCACTGGAATTCATCTATGGGATCTTGCGCGAGCGTCTTAAGTTTTTATTTAACAGAGACTCGAATATGAATGTGAGACGGAATGAAGAGGAGGTTGCTCCTTTTTTCACTTTACCGTACATCCCGATGATTACAGAAAAATTTAAGAACGCCATAAGGGAATTGAACGTGAGACTGTCGTATAACAGCCTAAATAAGATGCGCACATTCATCAAGGCGCAGAAGGATAGTCTCCCACGGTCTAATAAATGTAACGTAGTATATAAGATTAATTGTAATGATTGCGATGCTTCTTACGTGGGCCAAACTAGTAGGTAATTGCAAACTAGAATTAGGGAGCATCGTAATCATATTAATTGGAGTACTCCGAATCATTCTGTCATAACCGAGCATAGAGTAGAATGTAATCACGATTTCGATTGGAAGAACGTTGAAATTTTAGACCACGAATCCTATTATTATAAGCGTTCAGTTTCTGAGATGATATGTATAAAAAGGCAGGCGAAAGGGTTGAATTTGCAGACTGATGCTGAGGGTCTGCCGGACACGTATCTAAATGTGATCGAGAGACTGTCAAAAATTTAGAACGACTGTATACGATAATCTATCCCCTCCCTCGGTGTATATTATGTTAACCTTCCTACTGATGCTTCACTCACTCGCGACGCGTCGAACGGTTAAGCTCGTTACAATGTGAGGCGTGTGTCGCTTTCGCGGTGCGATATTCTGGTCTGCAGTTGCTCCGTAAGTAAATTCATTAGTCATCTAATTAACATAGATAATTTACGCCCTTGCCACATCGTGACTTCGTTAATGGTACAGGCATGGTTCGAATCTTTCACCCACTTGGTCTTTCAACCGGGCGAGATTATTCGAGGATGAGATGGATGTGGAGCGATTGCACACCGGCATGTCGGGCTTTCGACTATGGTACATCCTGATTTAATTTTATTCTTAGACTGCGTCCTTTATACTTTATTTGTCGATGACTACGCCTTATACTCGACTTTCTGTAAATCTTCGTTTTTGACTATGTAACTTTTAACGCTGAAGAGGACACGAAAAATGTGTCGAAACGTTCGTTAATACATCTATTTATTACTTTTAAATTGGTTTGCGCTTTGACTACCGCGCTTGGCTCTAATTGCCTCACCTATTCACATTGTATTAATCTAGAGAGCCTATACTTTTATTGTATATATATTATTATAAATATATAATATCCACAGACTTTTATACTAGACCACTAACATCTATGGACGCACTGCCGAAAAGCTGATGCGAGTGCAAGGTGCAAGTGTTAGTGAAGGGTGCGGCCATATTGAATTAACAATAAGTCACTATCGGGTGTTCAGTTGCTCATGATGTGCGTTTATCTGCATTCGTTATTACAGTACATAACGAAGCAGGCGAATGTTTTTGTGTTAAATATTGGTACATGTTATCAATAAGTTTGTAAGTCATGCCTTCGACGTGTAGCGTACTTGGATGCCGAAATCGAACCACTACTCCTGTAGTATTAAACCCTTTCTTTTGGACATTTTGTATATGCCAGACTATTGTATAGAAATCTTGTATAAAACCACTTGTATAGAATAGTAGTATAGCATATCTTGACTAAAATCAACATGGCGGCAAGCATCACGGGCGAGATGTCTGTCAGCGGTCTAGTATTGTATAGAAGTCTATGATAATATCTAAATATTATTTTATAAATTAAAATCTCACATTTTTTATCCGAACCCCAGATTTCTAGCAGTTTGTGTTTGGACACGACTCCCTGCGACTGCAGCGTTTGTACTATTGCTTGAGTGCGTGGTATCAACCTGAAAAAATCGTATTGAATTGATGTAATCTATTCGATGAATCAACGTGAAATCAAAAGGAGATAGAATAACGATTTACCTGGCCCATGACTTGGTGATGCTCCCAGGTGTCGTCAGCAGCGACGGGACAAATCGTTTCAGCTTAGGGTGTAACCGGACGGTACAATTTCGTGCCCGATTCACGCGGCTATGTGTCCTTTTAACGGTCGCCACTCGGTTTGACCTATGTTCACCGAGAAGGTATAGGTAAGTGTTTCCCCGTTATGTTCTATGAATGTGTCATCTAACTAATTATTCCCCTTTTTATTTTCAGGTTCCCGCCACGGATGGACGATCTCCAGCGTCGCCCCTCGGATCATCAATGCCAATCGCCGTCGTATCACCACGTGGAACGAAGATGGCGGACCACCGCCTCTTCCGGTAAGTATCGGTACGTCGGTCAACTAACTTCCAAATTTAAATAAATTTTTAGGTTCCCGCAACGGATGGCGCGTCTGTGCCGTCTCCCCAGTGATCACCGGTAGCGACCTTCGATCAGGATCAACGAACGGCCGAGATGTCTGACCATCACCCCGCATGGGTAAGTATACGTATGTTGGTCAATCAACTATGTTAATTAATCAAAATTTTCAGGTTTTCGCGACGGATGCCTCTTCAGGGTCATCGCCCGATGGATCACCGATGATTTCCAGCGTCCAGGATCAACGCCCGATCAAGATGGCTGACCACCGTGCGCCTGAGGTATATATACGTAACTCGGTTAGCTAACTTTTTAACGACCGCACTTTTCCAGATTATTCGAACGAATGGCCGATCTCCATTCCCCAACGATGAATCACCGACGATTATCTCCGCTCAGGATCAACGATTCTCCAAGATGGCTGACATCCGCTTGATCAGGTATTAAGGAGATAATTAACTGACAATTCCTTTTATATTTTGCAAATAATCAATTGGTTTATTCGCAGGCTTCGGTTTACACACACTTGGATGTTCACAATATTTCTTTACACAAGATGGCGTCGCACATTCGCTAAACGCACGCAAGTCCTTCGTTTCGGTAACACAGTACCGGTCGTCTTTCGTATCGACGATAGTTAACGCGTTTCGCGGGCGTTCCCGATTGTTATGGATGTTGGCAACGATTGTTTAAACACTCGACTTATACTCGCGGGACTTAACGCGAACGCGGGTGAATATCTTAGAGAGAAGTTACCGTGCCGACGATCCTCGAGAGACTGCCACGAGCATCGTCGCTCTCAGTGGCTCCCCACTTACGGCCGTTACCCCCACTCCGGCTTCGCGGCCGCTTTCTCTTTCTGGAATGTTCGTCGCGGCGCAATAACAACTTTCTCTTTTGTGCGCCGAACGTTCCAGAAGTTATTGACGGAAAATTCCAACGGTAGTACCATAAGGTCGACCCCCACTTTCCGCTCCCGGGTAGCGGTTTTCCAACTCGCTCATTTTTTGCGTTTTTTCGACGCCGACCCGTGCGCTCGACCTATTCCGCGTCCCTGATCATGCATCCGGACCGACTTCCCGTGGAAGACGTCCGGGTATACCTCGCGTCGTCGGCCGTCGACGCCGACCCCCGGTGACTCATCTACGCCACCTTCCCGGTCGGAAACCGTGGTCTGTTCTCGGCGATGACGCTTGGTTCACGAGATCGCGGGCGGTCACGTAACCCCACCTTCGCGTGGTCGGACTTCGACGCCGACCCGATTTTCGGGTGTACCAGGTCCCGTGTGACGATCATCGGTCATTTTTTCTCGCAAATTTCCCATGTTCGCTAACTTCGCATCCGGGCGTCCGATCGTGACGCCAACCGGCTGTGATCGTTCTTTCGGTCTCGCGGGTGAGCCATTTATTACTCTCAGTCGCCTGAGACCCTCGGTTCCGTATTTCGCGAACGCGTTTTCGGATTTGACCCGCGGTCGCTGATGACCCCTCCGTGGGTCGCCCCGGTGAGCCATTGGTGGCTCTTTCGGTTGTGCGCGCGGCTGATCGCGATTTGTCGGACGCGCCGACCAATCGAAGATTGCGTGTGGCCTTTGCCTTGTCGCGCTTTACGCGTCGGTTCGCGCAATGAAAATAAAACTGGCGCTGCCTGCGCTTAGGCCAAAACTCAAAATAAATGAAATTGAACCGACAAAACTTATACATTTAGTTGCGGGCTCGGAAGCTAAGGCTCGCCCGTCTTGTTATCTTTCTAACCTTTTGAGCTAATGGTGCCGGATGGGCCTACTTTTATCACCCGCCGCGTAGCGGTATCTTAAACGGAACTTATGAATTAAATTTTCGATTCTGCGCTCTACTATTAGCGCCTCGGGTTGCGCTGGTGGCGCTTCTGCTTGTCCTCCTGCCAGTGTTGGGCTCGGCCGGGTCACGACTGCTGCCGACTCTACCCTACGGAGGACCAGACGGGGTGCCCCTTTAACAAGGGGCCGCGGCCTGGAAGCATGCGGTTGCATACTCCCCGTCAGCTCTGGGCATGGGGTCGCGTCCCGCACAGAGCTCACCTCACTTCCGCATTCCGCTTGCTTCGCTATTCGCCTTCTACGCTGACGCTCCTCCTGTCGTCTTTTATCACGTCTACGCTTTTCGTCGCACTCTGTCTCTTTCACTGGGTCGCTCATCACGCCTACCCACGGTAACTCGCGCACGTTAATCTTGTTCGATGCGTCCTTCCATTCGTCCAGCGACATGCTCGTCTCGTCCCCTTCCGCGTGACTCTTGCGCGGGATAAGTATCACCTGACTCAGGAACACCGGGCTTGCCTCCTCGTACTGGCTGTCCTCGGGGTTCTTGTATATTACGTTGAGCCGTGCCCCGATGCTGTCGGCTGACTCCCCGTCATTGCTGACTTTGCATGTCTTGTCGTTCGGCTCCCCGTCATTCTCGAATAGGGCTCTTCTCACGCGTTTTCCGCTCGTCCCTCGCTGCTCCTCGGCCAGTTGTTTTATTCGGCTTACTACCCGGCTCGCTATTTCGAGCGCTACTAGGAACTTGATGGCGTTTCCTCGTAACGGCCGCTCTTGGCCCATCACCTTTTCCGCGCTGCGGATCCGCTGGTAGTACCACTCCGTTACTGTGCCATAGGCTGTTCGCAGTTTGGTCTCCTCGACGGTTTCCACCGTGGTGTGGAATCTCACGTCGGCTCGTGGATCGCACGTCAGGGTTAGGCGATATCGTACGTGGAAGTCCATCCCAAGCACTATGTCGAACGCGAGTTCGTTCACCACGTAGTATTGGTGATCGAAACGTTCTCGGCGGTATCGACACACGATCCTCACTTTCTGGTTCACCGGAACTCCGCCCTCGGTGAAGGCTCCCATCAATTGGATCGGTCTGGTGGCTATTTCTTCCAGTTGCTCACCCGTGTCCACCAACCTGTCGCACATTCCTTTGGTAATCGCCGTTATTTGCGACCCGGTATCCACAATCGCTTTCACCTTGCACGCAGTGAATTCGAGTTCTACCGTGGGTACCTCAGCACATTCCACGCGCTCCTCCGCCGACTGAAGGATCTCCTTTTCCGATCCTGTTGACCGTATCCTCTATCTCTTGGTCGGTCACTGGCGGGCATTGGCTGATCAATCCTCCCGTTTGTCGCGTGATGACACAGCATCCCTTATCGGCGTCTTCCGATTCGGCACTGTCTTCTGCGACGTTCTCCTCCTCGTTCTCGTACGCTGTTTCATTCGCCGTGATCGCCGCCAATTTTCTTCCGCGGTTCTCCGGCTTGGTTGTTCTATTCGCGGGGTTGTTTCCCGTCTTAATTACTTCCCTCCTGGGATTGTTGTTCCCGTCTCGGGTGTATCGCGTTACTCGGGGCTTTTTCTGGCTGTCGTCGCTGTCGGGTTCTTCGACGATGTCGACTGGCTCGCTCCTCGGTGCCGCGGGCCCGTCCGCCTTTCGCCAGCTGGTCGACTTTGTTTGCGGCGATATTCTCGTCGCGTCGCGTCTGGCGAAATTGTTTGGGCGCACGCCGTCCCGGACATCGCTGCTGCGGTTGGCCGCTCCATCGCCGCCATAACTTGCGCGTGTCGCCTGCCCGTCGTTCGCACGTCGCGCTCCTGCGCGTAATTTCCGAGCTTCTCGCTCGTTCTCCAATGTATCGAGCATCTCGATCATTTCGCTGACCGTCCTTGTCACCGAAGGCCGTAGCTCCCTCGCGATCTCACTGTCGAAGTGTTCGCGGAGCGTCTGTACAACCTCTTCGTCGGTCATCGGCGGTCTCAGCGTCTTCGCCTGCCTCGCGATATTCAAGGCATATTCGGTCATTGACCCATCTGCGGGTTTGTACTTGCCAAAATATATAGCTTGTCGGAATCTCATCTGGGCTTGGCATCCCCAGAAATATTTCTTGAAGCTTTCCTTGATCTCGTAGATATTCTCCGCCTGTTGTAGCTCGAACCACTGTCCGGCGGCTCCCTTCATGCATCTTCCAAAGTGGAAAAGTTGTTCTTCTTCCGAGACATCTTCGTATCTCGCCAACTTCTCGAACCTTTCGATGAATCGTATCGGGTTCTGCTTGTCGGCTTTCCCCTTGTACGACATTTCGTCGAACGGGTTCTTTATCCAGCCTCCGCGCGGCAGTCGTGCTTGGAGTGGGAACACATCAAGCCTCCTTACGTCACGCAGATCACCGTCGCCGTACGCGCGCTCGTCCGGTTGTTTTTCGGGAATCATTCCCGCCGGACCGCGCTCCGTATTATGTGTTGCGGCGGAATCGCGTCTCTGCTGATGCATCGCTCGCATCTCCTCCAACTGTGCCGTCAGGCTTTGGACTTGCAACCACATTCGCCTCTCGTTCTCCGTCATCTGCTCCGGGTTTTCCATGGTTTTCTCCCGGCTCAGATTCAACACTTCTTTCTGCAGATTCTCGTCAGGAATCGCTAATACCTGTAGCTCGTTGAGCTGTTGGTTCTCAATTTCTTCACGAATCTCTCGCTCGTCTTGCGCCGGTCCTTTCGACCTGGTCGTCACTCGCGTCGGAGTTCGCGACACTGTGGCCATCCGCCCGGATCGCACACAGCTCGTCCTACCTCTCGTTCTTACTTTCGGCCCTATTTTGGCCAATCGGCTTTCGCCCTGTAGCAGCGAACTCTGAGTTTGCCGTGCCCGTCCGTACGGTTATGCGACGCGTTTTAGTAGACCGCGCGCCTCCCTCGCGCTCCGGCCTCGCGTGATGTCCCGCACGTTGTTTCGACGTCGTTGGCGTTCACTCTGTTCCCGCGATGCTCCTCTTCACACTTGTACGCATCTTCGCTCTTGACACTTCTGCGCTGTTGCTTCTTCTTGACGTCTCGGGTTTTCTGGCCCTCGACCGTTATGCGCAATCCGCGATCGTGTCGCTTTTCGTGTGAGTTGTTTTATCGTGAGGACACTTTGCCCCACGATCTCACACTTTTCGCGCACGTTGTATCACGCGGAGAGTCGCTGGTCTCGTCGGTGCCTCACCGTATAGTCTTGAAGCGTTCCTCGCTTGACGCGTGGGATGTCGTTACATTAACGGACACTCCCGTAGAACCTTTTGCTGCGCGTGTCGCGTTGGGGTGTCGTCACTTTGACGCGCACTCCCGATGCTTCTTCACTAATCACGTGGGGTGTCGTCACTTTGACGCGCACTCCCGATTCTTCTTCACTTTCGGCGTTGGGTGTCGTCACTTTGACGCGCACTCCCGATGCCTTTCGCTTATCGCTTGGGGTGTGGTCACTTTGCCGCACACTCCCGATGCTTAAGCACCGCTGACACTTACGTGTCCTGTCACGGTCGCCATGTTTGGTGAGATTTTTGGAATGTGGACTGTCCTCGATTCCCGGGTACCCCCTAACCCTGCAGGTTCCGACACGTGTGTCGGTCAGCTTGTGCTTCTTCGCGCTTGACGGTGCCCCTATACTGTAACCGGACGGTACAATTTCGTGCCCGATTCACGCGGCTATGTGTCCTTTTAACGGTCGCCACTCGGTTTGACCTATGTTCACCGAGAAGGTATAGGTAAGTGTTTCCCCGTTATGTTCTATGAATGTGTCATCTAACTAATTATTCCCCTTTTTATTTTCAGGTTCCCGCCACGGATGGACGATCTCCAGCGTCGCCCCTCGGATCATCAATGCCAATCGCCGTCGTATCACCACGTGGAACGAAGATGGCGGACCACCGCCTCTTCCGGTAAGTATCGGTACGTCGGTCAACTAACTTCCAAATTTAAATAAATTTTTAGGTTCCCGCAACGGATGGCGCGTCTGTGCCGTCTCCCCAGTGATCACCGGTAGCGACCTTCGATCAGGATCAACGAACGGCCGAGATGTCTGACCATCACCCCGCATGGGTAAGTATACGTATGTTGGTCAATCAACTATGTTAATTAATCAAAATTTTCAGGTTTTCGCGACGGATGCCTCTTCAGGGTCATCGCCCGATGGATCACCGATGATTTCCAGCGTCCAGGATCAACGCCCGATCAAGATGGCTGACCACCGTGCGCCTGAGGTATATATACGTAACTCGGTTAGCTAACTTTTTAACGACCGCACTTTTCCAGATTATTCGAACGAATGGCCGATCTCCATTCCCCAACGATGAATCACCGACGATTATCTCCGCTCAGGATCAACGATTCTCCAAGATGGCTGACATCCGCTTGATCAGGTATTAAGGAGATAATTAACTGACAATTCCTTTTATATTTGCAAATAATCAATTGGTTTATTCGCAGGCTTCGGTTTACACACACTTGGATGTTCACAATATTTCTTTACACAAGATGGCGTCGCACATTCGCTAAACGCACGCAAGTCCTTCGTTTCGGTAACACAGTACCGGTCGTCTTTCGTATCGACGATAGTTAACGCGTTTCGCGGGCGTTCCCGATTGTTATGGATGTTGGCAACGATTGTTTAAACACTCGACTTATACTCGCGGGACTTAACGCGAACGCGGGTGAATATCTTAGAGAGAAGTTACCGTGCCGACGATCCTCGAGAGACTGCCACGAGCATCGTCGCTCTCAGTGGCTCCCCACTTACGGCCGTTACCCCCACTCCGGCTTCGCGGCCGCTTTCTCTTTCTGGAATGTTCGTCGCGGCGCAATAACAACTTTCTCTTTTGTGCGCCGAACGTTCCAGAAGTTATTGACGGAAAATTCCAACGGTAGTACCATAAGGTCGACCCCCACTTTCCGCTCCCGGGTAGCGGTTTTCCAACTCGCTCATTTTTTGCGTTTTTTCGACGCCGACCCGTGCGCTCGACCTATTCCGCGTCCCTGATCATGCATCCGGACCGACTTCCCGTGGAAGACGTCCGGGTATACCTCGCGTCGTCGGCCGTCGACGCCGACCCCCGGTGACTCATCTACGCCACCTTCCCGGTCGGAAACCGTGGTCTGTTCTCGGCGATGACGCTTGGTTCACGAGATCGCGGGCGGTCACGTAACCCCACCTTCGCGTGGTCGGACTTCGACGCCGACCCGATTTTCGGGTGTACCAGGTCCCGTGTGACGATCATCGGTCATTTTTTCTCGCAAATTTCCCATGTTCGCTAACTTCGCATCCGGGCGTCCGATCGTGACGCCAACCGGCTGTGATCGTTCTTTCGGTCTCGCGGGTGAGCCATTTATTACTCTCAGTCGCCTGAGACCCTCGGTTCCGTATTTCGCGAACGCGTTTTCGGATTTGACCCGCGGTCGCTGATGACCCCTCCGTGGGTCGCCCCGGTGAGCCATTGGTGGCTCTTTCGGTTGTGCGCGCGGCTGATCGCGATTTGTCGGACGCGCCGACCAATCGAAGATTGCGTGTGGCCTTTGCCTTGTCGCGCTTTACGCGTCGGTTCGCGCAATGAAAATAAAACTGGCGCTGCCTGCGCTTAGGCCAAAACTCAAAATAAATGAAATTGAACCGACAAAACTTATACATTTAGTTGCGGGCTCGGAAGCTAAGGCTCGCCCGTCTTGTTATCTTTCTAACCTTTTGAGCTAATGGTGCCGGATGGGCCTACTTTTATCACCCGCCGCGTAGCGGTATCTTAAACGGAACTTATGAATTAAATTTTCGATTCTGCGCTCTACTATTAGCGCCTCGGGTTGCGCTGGTGGCGCTTCTGCTTGTCCTCCTGCCAGTGTTGGGCTCGGCCGGGTCACGACTGCTGCCGACTCTACCCTACGGAGGACCAGACGGGGTGCCCCTTTAACAAGGGGCCGCGGCCTGGAAGCATGCGGTTGCAAGGGCACACTTGACCCTCTAAGAAGAAATACGCTAACCACTTGACACCGTCCACGGATGCTCTATATCCATCGATGGTAGTGCCCATTCGGCCTTTCCGAATGTACCAGACACGCGGCAAATGATCTTCCCGGTTCATTGATTATATCTATAAATATCTTTATAAATAAGTAGGAAAAACATTATAAAGCAACAATTGTGATAAAAATACCTTGGCGGTGGATCAACCAATGGTTCACTAAGATGGCATAGCATGGGCGAATTTCGGCAATCATTCGGGTTCTATCATCGTGACACCTCGCATGTACATCTTATTCGTTTCGTACACCTCTTTATAAACCACCTATTCCGGACTGATTTTCCGTAGAACGCACGAAGAATGCATGAACACAGGTTCCTTCATTTCTGGTGTTCTGAAAGATGATACAGAATGGAGAGGTCGCATTCAATAGGTCTTAATTATCGATGATAATTAATAACACACCATACCTAACCTGCCCAGATAGCAAAATGTGTTCGTTCTGAGTACATATTGTACTCACGTTTATTAAAAACATGATGGCAAAAATAGACACAGATGCGGGCTCATATGTTGCTCACAATGCAGACATGTTATGAAATCTATAAAAGTTTACAAAATAGTGACATAATGAACACATAAATGTTCAATGAAATACTGCATATTGTGTGCATATAAAGCTCAAGAAACGACAACAATTTTAAATATTTCATGCTTAATAAAATTATTTAAAAACATGTAAATAAATAAGTAAGACGTATCCAACAATTTATCAAAAATTGCTTCGCAGATCTCTGCACTATGTGATACCAGAGGTATCACTTAAGCTGATCTGCAGCAAAGAACATTGTAATTAGGCTTCTCACAAGCTCGCCTCTTATACTAGCGCGTGATGATTTTTGATTACGAGAAAGTGACGCGTGATATAGCCGCGTCGCGGCAGCGTGCGGTACTAGCGCTCGCGGTAATTGTTGTAAAATTATTTCCACCAGGGTCAGCATGTGATTATCATAAGTTGGCTAAGTAACGTCAATATCTGAGCTCATATATTTCCTCATATACATGTTAACTTGTACTCATGATGTGTATCATCACAATATGATCACAAGACATACATCACATTTCGGTCAATATCAGAAGATCATGACGTGATGAAATCTGATCATCAGGCATTGCTATCTGGGTGTAAGCATGTTTCCACTTGGCCTTATCCTGATCCTCTTTTACCTCGTCGGGCAAAACCTTTCTCGTGACTTGATCCGCCATACCTGCAAGAACTATCTGGCGTCTTATCGTGTCCTGTCTCGCGGCACGTATTCCTCGCACTCGCGTAAACTCTGGTCCACTCATCTGGTCCTCCAGCCTCCTCGAGATTCGCCGCCATATTGATGATGCATGACGCGCCGCTTGACTGTTTTTCGTCTTTTTATAAGTCGACTATTTAGAAGTCGACTTTTAGTCGACTTTCCGCCATTTTTAGAAGTCGACTATTTAGAAGTCGACTTTTAGTCGACTTTCCGCCATTTTTAGAAGTCGACTAGAAGTCGACTTATAAAAGTCGACTTGCCGTCGACTTTCCGTCAACTGTGCTCTTAGGGGAGCCTTTTATAGCCCAGTAAAATGACTCGAAATTTGTCGATTTGGAGGAAAAAATACTGAGTGGGCTGAAACTTTGTAAACAGGCTTGTTTTAGGGTACTATTCAACATATTAAAAGTCCCCACGTGTAGACGCTACGTTGCGGGCAGGGGAGGGTCCAAAATGTCCAAAAAATCAGTTTTTCGCAAATAACTCGGAAAATATCAACTTTACAGAAATTTATGTAGATCTCAAAATTGTAGCTTACAAAATTCCGCACAATTTCGTTTTTTATTCAAGTCTGTACGACCAAATGGAGCAGAGATAGATTTTTTTTAACACCGGTAGTTTTGCGACGCAACGAAAACGCGTCGCAACACAGTGTTCATAGATAATCCAGCTGCAAGAATTTATTAAGCAGTTATTTCAGCTGTTGCAACACTCTGTAACTGCCTTGCACGACTGCGCCGATGTAGCCGCGCCACGCGCCACATACCGGCCTCGGACCCTTCTCAATCTTTAGTACCTACAGTACTATCGGTCCTAAAAATATCGGCCTAGTACCAAACGATTCAGAAAGACCCCAAGAATAACTTCTGACACTTCAATAAGTACAGAAAAATTGTTAAGGACACGTTTTTTCATCATTTCAGGCGACTCATAGTGATGATCTGCTACATACGTAAACTTACCTGTCTTTTGAAACGCCAGTTTTCCATCACGATGCATTTAAAATTACATGCCATAAACTCTATTTTATAAAAAATTTTGTCAGCTTTAATTTCGGTCTCTTGAAGTTTTTTCGTAAAGTTAATAGAAACGAAGATATTTACAAAAAAAGGAATGATAATGCAATTTTTCCACAATTTATCAAAAATACAGCAATATTCATGAACTTTTTTTTTTAAATAAAACATATTTTGCGAAGGACTTATACTACTCCAGCACGTTCATATATATACGAAGTAATGAAAACAAGGTAAAATAAATTTTTGAAAAATTATTATCTATATATTTTTGGACTAAAATGTTAATTTAACAAAAATAGATTTTTTTTCTTCAATATTTAAACGCCTGTAACTCATCAACGTTTCAATGAAAAAAGGTCTACAACGTCTCATTTTAAAGATAATTAAAATATCTTCAAGAAAAATACATAACATTACTGCTTTCAACCAATCAGAAAAAGTTATTTTCCAAAATGCACTCAAAAATGACATTTTTTCATGTTTTTTGCTCTTAACTTCAAGCTATCTTTACCAAAATGGATTCATGCATACATCAACATGTTCAAAATTTTATTCTCTTTAACTTTTATTATACATACTATATGTGTACGACCTATACTTTCAGAGTTAATACTGATTTTTACATGCAAAACATCCACTATCAACAAAAAAAAATTGTCTTTTAATTAATAACTCGGCGAATTTGGACCGTAGAGAAATGAATAAAAAACGAAATTGTTCGTAATTAGATTCTCTACAACTTTTATTTAAAACATTTCTCGATTCGAGAGTCCATTTTCGATATATTAGCGAAAAATGCGCGACGCGCGTACGCGTTTTCGTTGCGTCGCAAAACTACCGGTGTTTAAAAAAATTCTATCTCTGCTCCATTTGGTCGTACAGACTTGAATAAAAAACGAAATTGTGCGGAATTTTGTAAGCTACAATTTTGAGATCTACATAAATTTCCGTAAAGTTGATATTTTCCGAGTTATTTGCAAAAAACTGATTTTTTGGACCTTTTGGACCCTCCCCTGCCCGCAACGTAGCGTCTACACGTGGGGACTTTTAATATGTTGAATAGTACCCTAAAACAAGCCTGTTTACAAAGTTTCAGCCCACTCAGTATTATTTCCTCCAAATTTTGTCATTTTACTGGGCTATTTATGCGATATATGGTTTCAATATATATACGTTCTTGAATACTTCTCACTATTACTTACATATAAAAGGATAAAGATATATACTTTATTTACCCCTAAGGGGCCTTAAAGGGCGTTTTGAAGGGACGTACCCAACCCTATTCACTACTCCATCCCATTCTTTCCTCAATTCCTATTTCCTCTTTTGGACCAACGGTTTAACGTCTCTTCCGAAAGACGGAGCCCAGCTTACCATCTAGGGATACTGTATCCTTTGGATCTATCCGCCAGATAGGGGGGCAGCGTTTGTAAGGCTGAGAAAAATTCTCAGCGGCCTAGCGGGATTCAAACCCGGTTCCCCGGATTACGAATCTGGCGCTCTACCCACTAGACCAGCCGTCTCCCCTTATTACTTACATATATATTTACATATATAAGTTTATATTAATATGTTTATGATAATCAACACAAAGCAAGGTCCATTCCTTTAATTGTTGTGTGGATGGAAAAGTGTACGCGTGGATGCAGGCACTACCTCCAAAAAAACTAACTTAACCCAACTCCCCAGATAGCCAAATCTGTTCGAACAAATAATGCCAAATACTTGCTACAAATTTTGGTTTCAGAAATGGTACAAATTTGCATCAAAATTTGTTTTATCAAATGTTGTCGACAAACTGCTAGCAAATACGTATCAAAACATGCGTACACAATTGACGCCAAATTGATACCAAATATCGAGCAAAGCTTAGTAGTACCTGATAACAAATTGGCACCAAATTGCTGTTAAAGTTTGTTGACTAAACCTAACGCCAAATTGATGCCAAATATTGAGCAAATTTTGGTAACAAAACTTAAGAACAAATTGACGCCAAATACCAAGCGATGTTTAGGGCGTTTCATTCAGATGGCGCGACACGTGAGTCGCCACTTTCAACGCGCCCCCACCTCCTTCCTCGCTCTTGTTCAGTGTCATGGCCGCTCTTGCTGCGTTTCTTCGGACGAGACGAGTACGTTTTCCTTCTTTCGTAACTGATTGAGCTAAGCGGCACGTATTCTGGAGACCAACCGAGCGAGATTCGACTTCCCAAGGAGAGCTCACCGCCAGGAAAAGGAAAGCTTGAGGGAGGATTGAGGCGAGGAGTCCGGTCCAGCGAGCAGGGCCCTTCCGATATTCTCATTTGGGACGCCATATTGGAAGATCGACATTGATCGTGGTAGTACAAGGGGCTCTGCAAGGTTAATTCTCGTCTTAAGATCTGGAATTGCTCTCATTCTTGTGGCTCTGGTTTATATTCTAGCCCTAGAATTGATCTCGTAGACAAAAGCAGAGGCCCCCCTCTCTTTTCTTTTCTTTTTTTTCTTTTCTTTTCTTACTTTGATTTCAATCAGTAATCCAGACTCCTTAATTCCGCCCTGTACGATCTGGTTAATTCTCGTCTTGAGATCTTGGAATTGCTCTCATTCTTGTGGCTCTAGTTTATATTCTAGCCCTAGAATTGATCTCGTAGACAAAAGCAGAGGCCCCCCTCTCTTTTCTTTTCTTTTTTTTCTTTTCTTTTCTTACTTTGATTTCAATCAGTAATCCAGACTCCTTAATTCCGCCCTGTAAGATCTGGTTAATTCTCGTCTTGAGATCTTGGAATTGCTCTCATTCTTGTGGGTCTGGTTTATATTCTAGCCCTAATGTAATTTTAATATATGCATTACAATTTTACACTGTCAAATAATAAATAATATCGTTTGATAATAATAACAACAGTATAGATAATAGTAACAATTTTATTACTTGACTTATTTCATTCTATTTTTGACAACTCGTATATACATTAATTGTGGCTAAGGTCTATACTATGTCATAGTGTAGATCTTAGCTACATTTCTGGCAAGTCAGTCCAAAGTATGCGGCTTTGTTCTCTATCCTTTTTATCTGTAGCAATTTTATTTCTTTTTATTTTTTAATTATTTTTTATGTATTATCTCTTATGTATCAGGTTTCTGAAGAAGACTAAGTATATAAAGTCGAAACGTAAAACGTTAATTGTATTTAAAATTTGTTTAATTAAACGAGATTTTGTTTTTAAATTTAAATTGATGACCTTTTTATAACTCGAGAAAATCAGCCAGCCTTCCATCCTATAAGTTTATTTTGTACTGTTAGTTTAATTAATTTAGTTATATTTTTTTCCATTAACATTCAATTTGTTATAGTGATTGTGCAGTAGAAAATCTGAAAAAATAAATGTTTTTAAAGAGTAAAGATAGTATATATTTTGAAATCTATGTATTTTATGTAAACATAACATTTAAATTTATTTGCAGTTTATTTTAGAACATGCCAAAAAACACCGTTTCATAAGCTTTCTAAGAAAGTTAAAAGGCAGAAAGTGAATGTTGAAGTTGTAGAAGAACTCAATTCAACAGATTCTTTAATTGAATTCGATCAGTCGCATATTCAGCAAGCACATGCTTCCGTTAAAAGCCAAAGTTCCGTAATACCAGATTTTCTTCATAATCAAAAAGAATCTGAACTTTCTCATTATTCTTAACTTTTTCATCATTCTGAACTTTCTCACCATTCTGAATTTTCTAATAATTCTGATCATTTTGAGTACTCTGAACACTTTGATTTCGAAAATAACGATAATTATAGAGATATATTTAACATTAACAGACACACCGGCAACAATAACGAGGCTCATTCAGATGACAACGATGATAATTCTGAAAACTGCGAGAATAGTGATGAGAATAAAAAATATTCGAAATGTTTCGTGAAAATAAGAGTTATAAAGAAGAGTTATAAGAGTATAAAGAGTTATACTCTTATAGTCTTAAAGAAGAGTTATAAGAGTATAAAGAATATGTAATATTATGTAATAAAATGTTTCATTCTACTTGCCGTTTGAATCTGATTAAGGCAAAATTGTAATATTAGTTTGAAATAGAAACAATTTAAAACAATTTAAAATACAAGGGAAATGCTTTAGTTTTATAACTATTATAATCTTGCAATATTAAAAATTTTACATATTCTTTCTTTGATTAAAAAATTTCTCAAAATAATCTTGGAACTGTTGATGAAATATCGTGTATTTTTTTATCTGTAAAAGTTTAAAGTTTTGTTTGAATAGTTTAAAAGTTTTGTTTAAACGGTTTAAAAGTTTTGTTTGAACAGTTTTTTTCTGCTGTATATTAATTTCTATTACATCAAACACTACAAAATTCACTTCGGTTGCTTACACCTAAATGATGTATATTATTCTTTTGTTATTTCTTTCTGACAACAGTACTGCATTATTCCATCGTAATCGACGAACTATGCACATTGTGAACATTTGTTTATTTCAATTTTGCATTCTTGCAAATAATAAATCGTGTTTCAAGTTTGAACTAGTTGTTTAAATATGCACGGTAGTTATTATTGTATGATTAAAGAAAGGAAAGTTAGTAGTATTAGGCTTATAAGAATATTGTTTTAGATGCATTTTCATAGAAATTATACTCGTGTTTTCAGTAAGATTCTATAAATCCTTCTTATACCGGCCAATGCATTATCTGCGCACGGAGTATGTGTTCCAGGCATTATATAAGATTCTCGAGTGTTTACAAATATTGTATGTGCTGTTGACAAAGTTAAATGTTTGCATATGTCAGTAAATTCACATTGTATAACATTTACTGTAATTAATATATAATTAATTACTTTATTGCCACCGTTAGATTTTATAAATGTCTTATAATGTTTTATAAATATAAAGATTTCTTTTAACATATGTAACATATGTATAAAATAATTTATTGTAAATCAATAACAAATTATATGCTTTTTTATAATTTAATGCTTTTAATTTTTCCTAAAAAAAAAATATTAGTATTTATTAATGGCTACGTAACAAGGCTTGCTGCAATTTGGCGTCAAGCTGTGTCATCAAGATTTGCTCGGTATTTGGTGTCAATTTGGCGTCAAGTTCTTTCGTCAAGGTTTGCTCGCAATTTGGCACAAATTTGCTGTCGAGCTTTTGTTGGCAAGCCTTGTTCACAATATGGCGCAAATTTGCCGTTGAACTTTTGCTGCCCTGTTTTGCTCGATATTTGGCGTCAATTTGGTGTCAAGTCATGTACACAAGCTTTGCTAGCAAAACACAAGCGTATTGCAGACACAGATCGCACCGAATTTGTCGACAAGTTTTGCGCGTATTTGGTGTCAATTTGGTTACAATTTGCTGACAAATTGTTTACTGGGTCAATTGTTGTGTAGGTGCATCACACATGTGTAGTCCACCTACACAACAATTGAGTTGGGTTAGGTTAGTTTTTTTAGGTAGAGTTCCTCGTAGAGGGGCGGAACTCACTACATCCGCGCATACACTTTTCACACATGTATGATCCACCCATACAACAATTGGGTTGGGTTAGGTTAGTTTTTTTGGAGGTGGAGCCTTCCGCATGGCAGGGAGCGGAACCCATTGCATCTACGTATAGGTACACTTTTTATACATGTGTGAAAAATATTAAGAAAGCTATAAGAAAATAACATTCTAAGACATTCTTAGAGTTTTCTTTGATCTTAGTTTTATATCTAGTTTTATATCTTAGTTATACATCTTTAACTTTAAATATCTCATTGTCAGAAACTATAAGACCCCGCTACATGGTTGTTAAAGCAAAGTTACTCAGGAATGAACTCTTTATAATATATATCAAGGTCAAAGTTATCTCAGCTGTGTAAGTTTTTCTAAAGAATTACCATTTAGCAAATTAGAAACATTAAAAAAATATGCCTAACTATTATAAATCTTAAGTTGGTAATGCAATCAAATAAAAAAGAAAGAAAAATATTTATAGATATTTTATACATATAAAAATCCATAATTTTTAAATTTGTGAAATTAATTACTCTTTCTTCTTGTTATTATTTATACATTGTATTTATATATATGCAATGTGTTATATATTATTTAATATTTACTTTTTTGAAAAATTATTTTTTAAACATATTATTGTTTTTCATACTTATCACATTTTTATTCTGTTTTAGAGGTTTCAAAAAACTACATTTCTCTTAAGTAGTTACTATTGATTTTCTAATGGAAATGTGCAAACGAAGTTTTTACCACGGAAACCAAATATATCTCGTAATAGTTTTTTTATTTGAAGAAACATGGTGATTGTAATGTTTCTAAAGTCACTTTGCAAATCGTATACCGCAATAAAATTTTAATGAGTTCTCTTGTGCTTAAAGAAGCTGTCTTAATTCTCTGCATGACTAATTATCTTTCTCTTGCAAATGCACGCTCTTGCACCACGTATTGATAATAAACTGATTAAAGAAATAAACGTTCTGCAAACCACATTTCTTATTTTTACTTATATTTTTATAATCGTCGAATTAAAAATATTTAGAGTGTGATTATTAAACATTTAAGGGGTTACACCTTTTGGATGCTTGAAAATAAGGTTACTTTTTCGGAATTTTTTTTTAACAAAAATGTGATAAAAGCAATATAAAATTGATTAAATACATTAGATAGATTGTACTCTAAACTATAAAAAACAACTTATATTTTTCAAATATTATTTATTAATTTGTGCTAATTATAATATTCTCCTATAATAAATTCTCAAACAAGTTTTCTTTCTCTTTCTCTTTAAGCCCCTCTGGTTTGCACATCTCCGAGCAGGGTTATCTGAAATCAAGTTACTAAAAAGATTTATATTTAGAATACTTAATTGTGTTTATACCTACTGGTAACCATTTTTAAAAATTCGAAAAAATGTACAATTTATATAAATTAAAAAAAAATTTTTAACCAAAATTCCCGTAATTTTTTGTTAATTAAAAAAATGTTTTTTTTTCAAAAAAGCCTTATAGGAGAGGGCATTCATTACAAATATTTTGGTTTATTATAGAAGTGATCAGTTTTCGAGTTATAATGCAAATCAGTTCGAGAAACAATGGTTTCGAGAAAAACCATGTTAAAAGTTTTGAAATATAGATTTATATATTAAATGTAGACATACTTTATTCGACAATACCTGCACCATATATTGGGCTTTCCTCTTCTGTTGTTGGATCAACGGAAGCCAATTGTTGTCTGCATTGTATTCTCCCTTCTTTTAACACGTTGTACGCTTGTTTCTCATCAAAACATAAGCGGATTTCGTCTCCTTCCTCGCACCTATATTTTACGTATTCGATGGTTAATCCCGTACGAACGCAATTTCTTTTTTAAAACGAGAAGAAGTATTCCTTAATTCTTTTCGGTCAATTTTTCTTACTTCAACTTTAATGATCTCTGATAAGCAATTGACTAAGACTTGAATACTAACAATAAGACCTAATTGACATTCTCCCTCTACAATTCTTGTCTTAGAAACAAGAAAAGAGAAAGAGAAAGAAAACTGATAAAAAATAACAAAAGTTAAGGGATCCTTTGTTGTCCATGTGTTCGAATATTTCCATTTGCTACCTGAATGAGACCTCGATTAAAAGAAGCTGTAACTCGACAAATACTGCAAATTTTCAAACAGAACGTCTTACACATTATTTCTAAAACTATATAAACGTTAATTTGAAACAAAAAAATAAATTTTTGATGGCATGATCTGGGTAGTCTAACCCCTTAAACTGACAATGAGACGTAGTGCTTCAATCGCTGCTGCGCATAGACGACGCTGACGACGCTGACGCATTGCGAAAGACGGGTTCGTAAATCGGCCGTGTCACAATACGTCACTAAAACGTAGGTCGCTTAACGTCGCTTTTCTTGTCAACCACCCGCGAAGTGCAACAAAAATCGGTTATTACGTCTCTCGGCCCGTGCCACGCCTCCAATATCAATATTTATGACACGGCCGGGTACTTTCGAGAATCGAACGATCGTACGATTCTCGCGAATAACAACGCCGCGTGCTGGTCTCCCGTCCACTTATCGCACGCGGAGGGGGCGCGCGATTATCAACATGTTTTTAACTCCCCGTGCGTTCGCGCGCGAGCTTGTGTATACCCTGACGCAATTTTTCCTCTCCTTTCCCGTGATTATGCGTCCGACATCTCCTTCTCGTAAATCATCAACTTGTCCCCATCTCTCCTTCCCTTCCTCTTTTCGTCAAAGACGATCGGTAAGCGGCTCGATTGGGAAAAAGAGTAGGGACGCTGGTTCTTAGCGGTCGCGTTCTTGCCTCCCCCCCTCTCTCTCTCTCTCTCTCTCTCTCTCTCTCTCTCTCTCTCTCTCTCTCTCTCTCTCTCTCTCTCTCTCTCTCTCTCTCTCTCTCTCTCTCTCTCTCTCTCTCTCTCTCTCTCTCTCTCTCTCCCTCCGTCCCTCCCTCCGTCCCTCCCTCTCTCCCCCTCCGTCCCTCCCTCCGTCCCTCCCTCTCTCCCCCTCCCTCTATCTATTTGTCCATCTTTTCTTTCTCTCTCGTTTACGCCTTGCTGATAAATAAAATATTAACCGACGTTTAATTCGAGCACGCTGTATTTGTGATCGGACGATTGAATCAGTAATCAGTGAGCGAGCGAGGAAGCGAGTGAACGAACAAACGTTCCATCTGAGTAAACGCGCTCGTTTTTCCACTCGTGAATACTCAACCACCGTCGGCCTCCGTGTGGGTATGTGCGCGATTCGTCCAAATTAGTGTGCCATTTCAAATGCCGAGAGTGAGTCCCGCTTTTCCAATTTTTGATTGTTCTTTCCACATTTTTTATCGTCCCTCGAGACACATTGCAAGCGACGACTTAACGTAAAGGGTATTGTCTGTTGGCTATTTATTCCGTTGCTTAAACCCGAGATTGAACGACTCTCGCATCGGGAAGAGAAAGAAAAAAAGAAACTACAAGAACAGGACAAACGTTCACGTAGAATGAGCTGTGCGGATACTCGAAACAGCGCGAACAAACAGCAAGGATCGTGTGTTCTTTATTGAGTCAATCTCTCTTTTTCTCTACATCGGATAGATATTCGGCTCAACATGGTTCACCTGCGGCGCAAGGTAAGTTAACGCATTCCTCCAGTTGTATTCATCCTTCGATCAAAGCTGCTATCCAGAAAATTGCTCGAAAAATCGAAAATTCAATCGGCAATTTTATGCCCCTCCACGAGAAAATTTGAGACCTCTCGAAGATCGGAAGAACGGAACTGCAGGTGCCGGAGATTCAAATTTAATCCACTCGAGTTGGTACGATTATATCAAATCGCATTTTATCTAGAATAAAATAAACAAGAAACCGGCGAGAAAACTCGCCGAGAAACTTCAAGAACCTTCCAAAACAGGAAATAATTTTAAACCTCTTAGATTCGTTGCTCTTTTCCTTGTGCCGTTTGCGAGTTGGTTTTCGTTAGAACCGGCTGAAAAATGTAGTTCCAGCAGAATCATGCGACAATCGATCGTTGATTTGCGTACTTCGAACGCGATATTAAAAAGCCGCGCTATGGACAATTGCGGACATTTACATTTTGTTATTATATTTTAAACACGCGTATTTAAAACAAATATTTAAAATGTGTTTTCTGAGGAGAATTTAAAATATAGATTTTAAGATAAAAATATATTATAAAAATATATTATTATTATTATTTTTAATATATTTAGATATACAATGTTGTAGTAATTTATTTCTTAAAGTTTGTTAGATTTTGTAATACAAAAAATATAGGAACACGTTTTTTGTTCGCGACAGGCAAATCAAAAGATGAACGTGAAATGTTAAACTTAATAGAAAATTGCGTCATTCGAACGGTTAGAAATTTCACATCTGACGTAACTAATTGCATGTATGTGGATATTTAAATATTGAAAAGATAAGCAAAAATATTGCACATTGGTTGAAAATGTAATGAATTGTAATTGAACTTTTCTTTAGAAAAATAGAATTTTTCAAAGATAAAATCCGAATTATCATTTTATACTCATCCGGATTATTCTAGTACATTATACAATATCTCATTGATACGATAATTTAGTTATTCCATGTAGATAATCCGGGAGGGTTCCGTTTGCCTACATTCCCGATTGCCAACAGCTCAATTTGTCCACAATATTTTGCCGATAGCTTCGTTTGCCGACATTCCCAATTGCCTACAAAGCGATTGCCTACAAGCATTATTGCGCACATGTAATAATTAAAAATACGAATGTGCGTTTGCGCACATGGCCTTATTATGCACAAACACATTGCATATATTACTTTATTGCACGTATGCAGATATTGCACACATGACATTATTACGCACATACACATTGCACACATGACTTTAAGCGGGGAGCACAGACTTTTGCATAACGCATAATGCATAAGTATAAGAAAATGGATTGTTCTATTTCCTTATGCACATATATATGAACCAATCAATTTTCTTATGCATTATGCGTTATGCAAAAGTTTGTGTTTCGACCTTTATTGCACACATGGCCATATTGCATAAAATAAGACACATAAAATAAGAAAATCATGTTAACACTTTGCACACCCGACTATGTTGCGCACATACATTTTGCACACATAACTTTATTGCGCATATACACATTGCACACATAACATTACTGTGCACATACACATATTGCACATATGACTTTATTGCGTATATACACGGATTTCCAACTTTCCACGTAAAGCGAGGTCTACCCCACCCCATCCCACCCCTGCTTATAGGGGCGAAACGAGGTCTATCATTGTACAGTTCGGGTTTTCTACTTACCACGAAGCGAGGTCCACCCCACACTTCCATTTACATTTATGATAGATTCGAGATCAAACGTGTATTCAACTTAAGAATATTGGCGTCAATATTGCTTAATTAATGGTATCTATTGGTCGTGAAATTTTTTAAGTATTTTTCCCGTATATTCTCCGCTAAAAATACCTTCAGAAATAACTTTTACATTATGACGCCATAGTTATGGGAATCTTGTCCATAAAACTAGAGCAATAACATTATGTGTGCAATGTGTATATGTGCAATAAAGTTATGTATGCAAAGTATATGTGTGCAACAAAGTCGTGTGTGCAAAGTGTTAATATGATTTTCTTATTTTGTATATCTTATTTTATGCAATATGGCCATATGTGCAATCTACATGTGCAATGTGTTTGTGCGTAATAAGGCCATGTGCGCAAACGTACGTTCGTATTTTTAATTATTATATGTGCACAATAATGCTTGTAAGCAATAAGAAATGCTGGCAAATGAAGTTGTTAGCAATCGAGAATGTAGGCAAGAGGAGCACCTATTAACAGTCCAATATAATACTAAGATGCCTTAAAAACATCCTAAAAATATTGTAGAATATTGTATAAAGCAGGAAAATGGTTTTATAACGTTAAAACGTCTCGTATCTATTCAAAAAGCATCTACAAAATATCCTATATAAATAGGTCTTATATTTCATCTCAGATCAATTTTAAACGTACATATGTTATCAATAATATGTCTTTTCTTTTTTTAATTTTAATATTTTCTGGGATAGGATCTTCAATTACCGGTAAATTTACGATATATTAAGGTGCATTACATGCAACAATATGCTCAGTCAGATGATACAATATTATGTAAAAATACTTGAAAATTCAAACTAAATTGGCGTAAGCCTAACTAAATTTATAATGAATTAATGTTTATGTAATATTAAGATATGACGTAAGATTACATTCTCACGCGACGTCAAACGTGCGTCTCTTCGAACGAGTTTTATTTGCTAATTTATAATTTTAATTCAACCAAAGTATATTTAAATACGAAAGTAGTTCATTTATATAACTACATTTCTTATATCATTTATACTTACAATTAAAAAAATATAACATATAGGTATACTACTACATATTTATATTGCAATTATATATACTACTACATATATTTATATGCATTTATATGTTACTACATAATACATACTATTACATAATTATAATATAAAAATATATTACAATTATATTGTAATATATATTTATATATACAATTATAATTAATATTTATATCATTAACAATAATTATTTATAATTTATAATAATTTATAATATAATAAATTATATTTTTGTATATATATATATATATATATATATATATATATATATATATGTATGTATATATGGAGGGGTAAAAGCCATAGTGATAGTGGTGTGTCAAATTTTTTAAGATATTTACTTGTGTGCATAGATGCAATCTATACAATATATAAATTGCATTTATGCACACGAGCCAATATTTTTAAAAATTTGACACCTTACTATGGCTTTTACCCCTCCATATATAAACTTGAGTTTTGAGGAAAGAAAATGGAAAACGACAAAGTGTAAAAGATCCCTTTTAATTAAAAGTAAAATGAATAGAGTAATATTTGTGCAAACGTCAGTAGATCGTTCGATTTCAATTTAATCAACTCATGTTTGTTCGTTAGCGCATGATTTCCGATGAGTGACATTGAATGCAATATATAGATTTTATATGCACATTGATCTATAATTATACACTAAATTATACATATCAAATATTATATATCTAATATATACATATCTCTAACCAATTCATCGAGCGTCACGTAAAAGATATTTGTTGCTTTTATAATCATTTTGCATATATTGATATATGCTTCCTTGTTTTTTATTGCATAATACCGAATACGCTAGTAGTAAGATAGATCGACATAATATTTCAACGAAAAATAGATAGATCGACATATTTCAACGAAACATGCGACGTTCAACCTGCAATCTATGGATAGATATGCAATACTACAATTTTTTTAAATAGGGGAACGGAGTGTAGCCTCGGACAGTGGGTATAAGCCCCGAACATTATTGAAATTCAAGTATACCGCGTATCTATGGCCATTGTTTAAACATTCTAATATGCCCTTCTGCGTATCTCGACATACCTATGCAGACATATGTTTAAACAATGGTCATAGATACGCGGTATACTTGAATTTCAATAATGTCCGGAGCTACCCACTGTCCGGGGCTACCCCCCGTTCTCCTAAACCTTTCCTCCGAGAAAGAATGCCATTAATTATTGTTTCGAAAAAATTTTTCTTTTCTTGAAAAGCGAAAATCCATTAAAAAAACTTTTAATTCTCGTCCATGATGTATACGAGCTTGTAATATAAATCTCGCCGTCGCAAAGTTTAATCAGTAAGACACATACACAATGCTTCAACTTATTTTATACTTCTTGAAAAATATTAAAAAACTCACATTTCGCTTGTAACACTAGTCGAATGATCAAACAAATATGTAGCGCCTAGTTGATATTTGTGTCGATGAACATACAGAATTGCAATCGTGCGTTTCTCTTATCGATGTATTTTTTTAACTGGTAATCTAATTTCATAACAGCTTTTGCTTTTTTCTACTTTTTCCTTCAAAATGCATATCTGTTCAAAGTATAACGAAGGCATAACATCACATTTTTTATAGTCTTACTTCTACTTTCTACAGTCTTACTTCTAATTCTACGAATAATTAAATAATGAAGACATGGCATATCTTAAATAAAAGGTCATCAAGAATTTTAAATTTCTCTTGAGAAGATACGCATTCTTTATTATATGTATACAGAAATAAGTGTGTACATGTTCTTATTTTAGATTTTATCCTTTGGAAATCTGATTAATCAGCTACAGCAGAGCGTTAGGTGGAGCTCTTCTTTGAAAACTAAAGACAAGAACTCTATACAACCGCAACGTTTCTTTAAGGTATTTACTTGTCACGATAGCAATGATTGAGTAGTTAAATATAATAAATATAAAAGTAAAAGTATAATTTAATTTGCAGTACGCAGATTTGTCTGTCCGTCTCGCTGGTCCAGAACAGTTAAATCCTAAGCCCGACGTTAATAAGCTTTCATTCGGAAAATATTTCACTGATCACATGCTCAAGATACATTATTACGAAGGCATGAATGGTTGGCAGGCACCAGAAATTATGCCCTTCGAAAACATAGTCCTTCATCCAGCTGCGAAAGTACTTCATTACGCTGTAGAGGTATACATAACATTTTATATTTTGGAAGTTACGTAAAATAGGATTAAGAAAATTGATTTATATTTAGTGATCTATCTCTTATTCTTTTATTACATTATTAGATCTTGAAGAGACTTTGCAAAAAAATATTGTTTATTTACTTAAAAATGAATATCTATTTCTGCTTTGTTGCTATATCTAATTATGTATGTATGATTTTTAGTAGTATTTATAATGTCAATGGTTTTTGTCTAATTAATTTAGCATAATTAGAATAGAATTATTTACTAAGATGTGTATCTAAGCGAAGCTGATAAATTTTCTTTTATCAGATTAAATTCCTATAAAGAAATTCTTGAAATATCCTCCATATCAAAAATATTTAAGCAAATCAAGATCTTGAAGTGTATTTTACTATCATCCGTGATTCATATTAAATTCAAAATGTACATGTAACATGTTTAAAACTATAGGATATCCAAAGATTGTTAGACTTGTACGTATACTAATTGTTACGGAGGAAATTTCTTGCTGCGCTTTAATTTAACAGTAATAATACATATATAAATCTTTTCTCAGTTGTTTGAAGGTATGAAAGCTTATAGAGGTGTTGATGGCAAAATAAGATTGTTTAGACCAGAACTAAATATGGAGAGAATGAATAATTCAGCAATAAGAGTGGGTCTGCCTCCTTTCAGAGGGGAAGAATTAATTAAGTGTATTTGTAGATTGATTAGTATAGATCAAGAATGGGTTCCACATTCTACCGCCTCTAGTCTTTACATTCGTCCCACGCTTATAGGCATCGACGTAAGTATCGTTTTATCACTAAGTGTCAATGTCACTCGTGTGTCAATGTGTCACCGAGTAGCGCCCTGTTAATATTTATATCGTTAAAATTTGCATTGTAACAATACTTTACAATAAATGATGCAATTGCATGGCCGTTTGTGCATCAAGTTACAAACATAATCAGTGAGGAACTCATATTACTTATGTCACGGACGTCATCAAGACCGTTGTATACGCGCGCGAGAATAATCGTTATATTTCTCAATACCTAATGATAATACTTGATAAACGGAATCAGAGTCTTTTGTTGGCGCGCGGTCACATGTTGCATATAAGATGCATGCCCCTGCAATCATGTTATTTGGACGTAGTCTGACTTATCATTCAAGAACTTTTTCTCTTCTTTTCTCGGTTTTTCCGACAAATTTGATATGGCAAAAATTGGACGTCACTTTCATGAGTATCATATATCGTCATATCAGTTCTTATCATATCAATACGTAATTATAAAAAGCCCATTTATTTTTTATTATATTCTTCAATTTTTTACCGTTTACTTTTATAATTTTTTTAAGTAACATATTACTTGCGTTTTTTAAATCTCTTCAACAATACGCGTTAATCACGACACGTGAAACTTTTTTATTCAACTTTAACGTTTTGACTTCCTGTCTGCAAGATAAGTGTTGCTAAGAGTATTTATTAGACTTACAATTAGTGATAACAGCATTCAGAGAGAAATTTTTCCTTCTTTCGTAATCGATTTTCGTGACCTTCTTGAAATGGTCGCATGATGACTATTTCTGATATTGACTCTGAAAAACTGATGAAAATCTGATGCAATAAACTTTTGAATTTGTATTATAATATAACATAACGATATGTATACAACTACATATTTATTTGAAATATTCAAAAATATATGTTGCAACTAATGTGATACCTATCCTCTTAAGTGGTACTTTAACAAACATGTTTTGAACACATATAGATAAAAAATTTGCTTTGATATTACAAAAGAGAACGTAAAAACATACATAAATTTAAACTATTGACAATTAATGCAATATAAAATGTCTTTCTAAGTGATAATACGTTTTAAAATTTTAATAGAAATTTTTTTATCCTTTTCAAAATCTGATTTAACTCATTTTACTTGTCCCTATATAGCCTACGCTTGGAGTCGTAGCCTCGGATTCAGCTTTATTATATGTAATCCTATCTCCCGTCGGCTCTTACTTTAAACCTACAGATGTGCAAGTCGGGGTGTCCCTGCTTGCAGATCCTAGATATACGAGAGCATGGCCTGGCGGTTGCGGTAATGCTAAAGTAGGCAGTAATTATGGACCTACGATTCAAGTTCAACAGGAGGCCACCGAAAAAGGTTTACAGCAAGTACTGTGGTTATACGGCAAAAACAATGAACTCACAGAAATTGGCGCTATGAACGTCTTTGTTGTTTGCATAAATGATAATGGAGGTAAAAAGCATTTCCTGGTGAATTTTGTATTATAAAATATTTCTGAAAATCATCATAAATAGGCTTGACCTGATTTAACGAACCAGTTTAGTGACCCGATTATTATCCTTGTGTTATTTTCCGCAGAAAGAGAATTACTTACACCACCCCTAAACGGCTTGATCTTACCCGGAATTGTGAGAAAGTCGCTTCTAACTATATCTAGACAATGGAATCAATTTCAAGTTACGGAGAGAACTATTACGATGAAAGAGATCATACAGTTACTTTCAGAGAACAGGGTAAGATTTACATATGCAACTTTCCATTTTCTCTCTTTTTCCCATTTATCGCATTGTCTATTATTATAATTTCTTTGTTATAGCTGTTGGAAATATTCGGAGCAGGAACAGCATGCGCAATTAGTCCCGTATCTTATATTGATTTCCGAGGTCAAGGGTTACATATACCGACGACGGAACAACCCGAACCAATTTATCAAATGCTCAAGAAATATTTACTGGATATTCAATACGGTGTTATACCCGAACATCCATGGAGTTTAGTCATCGAGTAAAAAAATTATATATATATATATATTATATATATTCTATATTATATTATATATATTTAAAAAGTCAAATACATATTTGTATATACACATATATGACTCTTTTAATGACTTATGTGGAACGAGTTAAATTAATATTTATTTATATTTGTGATTACTCCTTGTGAAGAAAGTATACATATGTAAAGCTTACTGTGTAAAATACTTTTTTAGAGACCGTGCTATGTTTAGAAACTTTTCGTTTCACATACTATTGTAGGTAGATCGCTTTTTCTCTCTAATATAATCATGCATTATACATAAATTTTATACATAATGCTGATGACTATATACATAATATACTTGTATATGTCGGAACGTATATTTATATATAAACTTAGACGCATCTATTGTTGTACATATTTTTAGTGTACATTTTATACATATATGTAAATTGTATTACATATGTTAGTAAACATATGTTTCTAGATTTTGTAAAAACGCCTGTTTTTAATAATAATAATAAAGAATTGTATAAAACTTATTTATTTATGTGTCGCAATTATGTAAAATCGTCCTTGAAATAGAGATCTCTTTTATCCTTGTTTTCTTTGCTTCCAAAATTACTGAATATATCTAAAGAAGATCTTCATTATTTATTTTTTTCTTGACGTAATCTCATCGCATGTTTTATGATGTAAACACTCAATGTGATTCAATGTGTCGCAATACTGACATTTTGTAATAATACAAATGTGTATCGTGCGATATAGATGCATATCAAATAACAAATATGTTTTGAATCTTGTTCGTCATGATAAAGAAACGGAATTTTGTTAGTCGTTTCTAATTACGTTGCTCGAGTCAACGATCGACTTCACCAATGACAATATCATTATTCGGTATTGTCACTTATATGATGGCATTTACGCAGATGATTGATGAACGGTTATTTATCATAATCCTTATCATCAGTTTATCATCTTTATCTTCATCGTCTATTGGTTCCTCAAAGTGCCACGCCTAAAAAAAGGTATGTTTTGACAAGCGCGTAACAATTAGAGTGAATACACATCAAGCACTGTAAATTTCTTACGTCAAACGTTTACTGTCAATGACCGCTTCGATGATTTTCGTTTTCTTATCGGAAGCTTATCATCTCTCTGAAAACGTGTGCCCTTCTTCGGCAATATTCGATAATTTAGTAAATAATATATTGTACATATATGAAGACGAGCGTGGCCTAGTAGATAGCGTACTGGTCTATTGAGCCAAAGGTCCCGGGTTCGATTCCCGGTAGAGCAAGAAAAATTAATTCGCTTGTTCTCCTTTTGGAAGGCAATGGCAAACCACCGAGAGTATGTCTTACCAAGAGAACTTCTCTAAAAAATATAGCCGTTCGGAATCGGCGTTAAACCGTAGGTCCCATATACAATATGTATAATCCACGTGCGCAACACATACATATATATGAAAAGAAGTCACCACGCTCGGTAATAGGACTGAGGATGGATGGATACATATATGTTGTATTTTAAATATATTAAAGCTAAAGTCAGAATTAAAATATTATAATAAAATTAATCCTCTGTCATCTTTGTGGGGCTTTAAAGACCCAAGCGAAATTTCTTTCTTGCATTTCTTCATGGAGAGAAGCAGGCGGTGTTATCCCCTCTATAAAAAAGTTGACAGTAGAGGGGTTTCGCTGCCGCGGTGACGCCGGTTTCCGTCAATGCGTATTCGAGCAACGACCTAGCAAAATTAAGACTGTACCCTAAACGACTCAGATTGCTGACGGCGTTAGTGTTTATCGGCGTAAATAAATGTTTATTTTTATGTTTTTTCACTATATTTCTAATAGTTTTTGCTAATTAAAGCATGTCTATTATTAGTAGAGTATTATTTACACAATGGCGGAGGGCCAAACGTCGAACAATACGATAGTTTTTTTAATACTTATCATTTATAATTTTTTTTTATATTTGTAATGATATTTTATATAACTAACAATTTTTTACAATAAAAATTTATTTCTAAGCAAAAAAAGGCGCCAAGTAAACGCGCAATGTATTTTGTAAATCCAATTCGAAAATTCAATCTAAGTGGTTGTAGCTTTAACTTTTCTTCTTAACAAAATTATTATATAAAAAAATTTCGTTACCTAACTCAACCTAAGTAATATATATTTCAAAAAAATATATGAAATCTTTAAATTGCGCCAATTATAAACAGAATATATATATATTGCTTTGAAAAATTGTTGTGTAATTACTTTTAAAAAATAAAACCCAAGTGGTATATATCTTTGTGTTCCTATTCAAGGATCTTCCTATTCCAACCTATATAAGTGGTAGTAGCTTTAATACTTCTTAATAAAATTATAGGGTAACTCCGGTATTTACGCCGCGCGGGAATTTACGCCGCAGAAGTCAGAAAAAATAGAAGGAATGAAGGTATTTGCTCGCAATTATTCTGTTATGTGCCTTTATGCTATATTAGTATTGTGTTGTAATTTCAGTTCTTTACTGTTAATATTAACGAAACTGTCGTGAGTTGAATCGATTTCTCACCGTAGTAAGTAGTGCGATCATATATTACGACCTACGTAAAATGATTACTGTAAAGAGTGTAAAAGGTTTAATGGTTACCTAACAAAATAATTCACAAAATTGCGTTACCTAACTCAACTCAAGTGATATGTATTTTAAAAAAAGATGTGATATCTTTAAATTGCGCCAATTGCAAAGAGAATATATATATTGCTTTGAAAAATAATTGTTGCGTAACTACTTTTAAAAAATAAAACTCAAGTGGTACGTATCTTTGTATTCCCATTCAAGGGTCTTCTCATTCCAACCCAAGCTAATTCTTTTTAACAAAATTTATAATATTACAAAGAATCATTTTAATCACAAAGAATTAAAGAGATAACAGTACAAAATAAAAATATTTAATTAAAATAAAATAAATAAATTTTTCTTGTAAAAAAACTTGGCGCTGCTTTTTTACTCCCGCCGCATACTTCCCTAAATTATTGTAAACTGTTAAGTTTCTTTTTTGACGTACCGCGATTTTATAACGGCGCTGACCGCGAGTATTGCTAAATGCAGACCTCACGGGGATAATGTCAGGATGATAAGGATGGTTGTCAGGGAGAGACAATTGGTAATATTTCGTGTGGTGTGGAAACGTCTTTATTCCGCCTGAGTCTTACAACGACTATGCAACGACTGCCGGTCGTCGCCCAACCGACCACTCTCCTTGTTCCCGATCCGCCAATCAGGACGCTTCTTCCTGCGCAGAGCGCTACGGCGCATACACGTATCTCAAGCGACCAATCTCAGGCCCATACAGGCACGGCGCGACATACAACAGATCGGAAACCGTATCCACTAATCGAAATCTTACATTATGTTTATTGCTTTTTTATTCAGTCAAAAATTTTGTGCTTTATTAAATTTCGAGGTCTAGCAGGGCCAAGTTTTTTTTACAAGAAAAATTTATTTATTTTATTTTAATGAAATATTCTTATTTTGTACTGTTATCTCTTTAATTCTTTGTGATTAAAATAATTTTTTGTAATATTATAATTTTGTTAAAAAGAATTAGGGTTGGAATGAAAAGACCCTTGAATAGGAATACAAAGATACGTACCACTTGAGTTTTATTTTTTAAAAGTAGTTGCGCAACAATTATTATCAAATGGTTTAATATAAATAATTTAATTATTGCAGTTAAACGTGATTAAAAAAATTATTATGTTAATGATATATAATATCAATCACGAGAAAATCCATTATCCGCGTCTTCAAATATCTGCAGAAAAAATCCTCTAATGACTGACAATGAATATAAAAATTCGAGGTAAAGTTTGTATTAAAAATATAAACTGGTTTGTCCACCACTTCCAAAAACTTGGCTATTATAATTTTTATTATAATATATTTAGATTAAATATTAATTAATCCTTTTAGAGTCTAATTTTTTTGTGTGAGAAGAACATATTTAATTTAATTATTTTTTAAAATGTTAGAGATTGCTGAATACAAATATAAAATTTACCAAAATTTATTTTGTTGTTATTGCTTTCGTGAATAAGTAAAATATGTCCAGACACCAAGATATAAAATCAACGTCTATTATAATATAATGGACTCGATTTAATTAATATTTTAACTTGCCTACAATACGAATTGCGCTACAGATCACTTTCTCGTTCTCTTCAACTTTTACAAGACAGCAATTTACAAGACATTTACAAGACAGCATATACATACGTGTGTGATTTTGGATGCACCTTCCTTCTTAAAGATCTCCTCGGTATCAGCTCCCTCCGGTTAATATATATTAGGGTGTCCTCATTTTTCGACTTTTAAATTTATTCTACGGCACCCCCCAAAATGTTTCCAATTCGCAAAAAAATAATCCCTGCCAAAGTTCAGCTCGATCGGATAATGGAAACCCGTGCCCCCGGATTTTTAAACATTTGTTCTCTTGTATTAAACTGTTCCATCAACATTGGTTTTTAAAGCGTATTTTCCACAAAAATCGGCCTAAAGCACTTTTCTTTTTTTTAAATGTGTGTCTTGCTTTTCTGCATCGTTTGAGACCTTATACGTCTCATTTAAACAATTAGGTAAATTATAATTATTAATAACTAAAAAATAAAAATAAATAGTTATTGTATTTATTGCTTGATTAGCTGGAAAAAATTATGTATGGGCTACAAAAGTTATAGTAGTATGTTTAGAGCCAAAAGAAGAACAAAAATTAAAAGATTACTCTATTACTCTATATAAAATAAATAATCAATTGTAAAACTTTAAACGCGTTTTTCTCGAAACTACAATTTTGTAGCTGGGCGCTCGCGTATCTCGGCCAATTTTTATCCGAATGACTTGAAATTTGGACAGAATGTTTATAACAAAATTGTTTTCAGTTAAGCGTACGATTTTTTTATTGGCCAATTAGTTTTTGAAAAACAATTTAAAAAATGAAATTTTCGGTTGAATTTCGAACTTTTTTTTTAGTCCAGTCAAAATACGGAAAAAAGGGGGGGTACCTAGAAAAAATTGCAACACAAGGTTTTATTACGTCATTGTGTTCAGAAAAATATACTGAACAACATATCCAAATTTCGCCATTTTCCGCTATCCCTAAGTATGTTTTTTATTAACAATTTATAAACAAATTTGTTTTTCTCCACAAATACGATGAATTTCGAAATTTTTGTAGAGATCAAAGTTGTAGAGCAGACAAATATCTACAAAAAATGTTCTTATGAATTTTTTGAAATATCTCATATTATTTGAGATATTTGCAACAAGAGCTACTAGGCTACGCGCGGAGCGGAGCGGAGAGTTCTAACAAGCACACGGCAGTCTCTACCGGTCGCTGCTAGTTCTCTAGGTTCTACAAGGAACTTGAGTTGGTTCTCGATACTAGTATATGTGTCTATGTATACACACACAAATACATATATATATATATATATATATATATATATATATATATATTGTCACGTTCTGTCACGTTCTGTTTGTTGTTCGTCCGTTTTTTGGTCAATGCATTTAAGCAATTTACCAGGGATTTGGACAAGTCGTGTGAAGGCTATTATTATTATTGTTGTTATTATTCGGGACCGAAAAGATATCTGAGTTTATAAATTTTGTACCGAGGATCACTTTTATTTATCTGATTATAATGGGGATAATCGATGACGAAGTCGACAGGAATAGGTTTAAATGGAGGTGCGTTTTGTAGTTGTTGTAATCGCTGGAGGAGGGGAAGAGGATCTTGATTAGAAATTACTGCTTTTTTAATCTGGAACCTAATCCTTTTAATTTGAGTTCGTCTGCCTCCCTTTTTCGTCATCTAGTCCGAATCCTCGAAAATGAATTTTATAGCTCGCCACACTCTTCGTCAGCGCTCAAAAGCCAATCCGCCACACTCTGCTCGCCACACTCTTCGTCAGCGCTCAGATCGGCAGCGTAAAGGCCAAATTCACTTTCGGGAATTAATTATGATTTCCAAGGATCAACCCCGTAATCGCCACGCTTTCGGCAGCAAGGGTATCTGCTCGCCACACTCTTCGTCAGCGCTCAGAACCAATTGCCACGCACTTTGTCAGCGACAACTGCGAGTCGAATCTTAGAAGTGATCGATTAAGAATTTTAACACGAGATGAGATTCCAGATTTCGAGCTTTTCCTTTTCAAACTTATCTTACCTTTAGTCTTAAAATTTAGTACAAGTTATGCGTGAGGCGCAGTCTTAAAATATAAAAGTACAGGGACTAAGTCCCAAGATTGAGTTTAAGGAATTGAGTGAAATTTAGGAAAATGATTTAGATCTAAGACTATGTGGCTGAGCAATTGAATGCTAGAGCCGAAGGAATGGCTGAGCAATTAAATGCTAGAGCCGAAGGAATGGCTGAGCAATTGAATGCTAGAGCCGAAGGAGTATGTGAAGTTCAGGACTATCTGGAAGGAGCCGAAGCTCGGAACTATCTGTTTACCGCGGCGTTTTTCCGCCCTATTTATACCCGAAAAAGACCGGAATCTCCCGCGCGAGATTCCCGCCATTTCCATCGCGTCTTAAGGGGGGAGGTTTTCTAGAAGCTTCTAGAACATTCTAGAAGCGTAGTTTTGGGCCCCATCTGGCCCCCAGCCCTCCAGGGGTCGTCCGATAAGATAAACATTTACAGGAAACTGAGCGTTCGCTCGGAATTCCGAGCCTAGCGTGCGTCGTTTAAGCGTTCAAAACTTCTAACGTGCGTCGTCGAAAATATAAAATTTCCGTACGTAACAATATACATATATATATATATATATATATATATATATATATATAATATGAATGTACATATATATATATATATATATATATATATATATATATATATATATATAATATGAATGTACATATATATATATGTGTGTGTGTGTATATACATAGACACATATACTAGTATCGAGAACCAACTCAAGTTCCTTGTAGAACCTAGAGAACTAGCAGCGACCGGTAGAGACTGCCGTGTGCTTGTTAGAACTCTCCGCTCCGCTCCGCGCGTAGCCTAGTAGCTCTTGTTGCAAATATCTCAAATAATATGAGATATTTCAAAAAATTCATAAGAACATTTTTTGTAGATATTTGTCTGCTCTACAACTTTGATCTCTACAAAAATTTCGAAATTCATTGTATTTGTGGAGAAAAACGAATTTGTTTATAAATTGTTAATAAAAAACATACTTAGGGATAGCGGAAAATGGCGGAATTTGAATATGTTGTTCAGTATATTTTTCTGAACACAATGACGTAATAAAACCTTGTGTTGCAATTTTTTCTAGGTCTAATCGTATTTTGACTGGACTATTTTAGAACTGCGCCATTTTGTTAAAGATTAATATTTCAAAAAATCCGTACGCTTAACTGAAACTACATTCGTATAGTTTAAAATGACACCAAATTTTTTTATTTTAAACATCCCGTTCTGACGGAACATGAGCGCCCGCGCACCCACAATCTTTTTGTGGAGGTACACGGTACCACACGTTAAAGACGCAAATATTAATATTTTTCAAGAATTTTTTTTGCAATATATTCAATATATGTACTTTAAAGAAATAAAAAACCAATTTCATTAAATTTATTATAATAATTATTATATAATTTATTATATTATTATATTTATAATTATTTCTCGCGAAAAAAAATTCACGAAAATAGCATTCTTTTTCCGGCCGTCACAGTGATTTCCCCCCTTAAGTCTCCTCAGGTCCCCTCCTAGAATAGAAGTCCGAGGGGCTCCCAACTATGTCAGAATACAATAAATGCAATAACTATTTACTTTTATTTTTAGTTATTAATAATTCACCTAATTGTTTAAATAAAACGTATAAGGTCTCAAACGGTGCAGAAAAGCAAGGCACACATGTTAAATAAAAAAGAAAAGTCCTCTAGGCCAATTTTTGTGGAAAATACACTTTAAAAATCAATGTTAATTGTAAACAGTTTAATACAAGGGAATTCAAATGTTTAAAGAGCCTGGGGCACGGGTTTCCGTTATCCGATCAAGCTGAATTTTGGCAGGGATTATTTTTTTGTGAATTGGAAACATTTTGGGTGGTGCCGCAAAAAAATTTTAAAAACAATTTTTTGTCGAGTAAATAAGGATTACCCTAATATATATCGATCATCAACAATATGATATATTGACTATATGGTATATGCCCAGATAGCAAAATGTGTTCGTTCTGAGTACATATTGTACTCACGTTTATTAAAAACATGATGGCAAGAATAGACACAGATGCGGGCTCATATGTTGCTCAGAATGCAGACATGTTATGAAATCTATAAAAGTTTACAAAATAGTGACATAATGAACACATAAATGTTCAATGAAATACTGCATATTGTGTGCATATAAAGCTCAAGAAATGACAACAATTTTAAATATTTCATGCTTAATAAAATTATTTAAAAACATGTAAATAAATAAGTAAGACGTATCCAACAATTTATCAAAAATTGCTTCGCAGATCTCTGCACTATGTGATACCAGAGGTATCACTTAAGCTGATCTGCAGCAAAGAATTGGCTGCATTGTAATTAGGCTTCTCACAAGCTCGCCTCTTATACTAGCGCGTGATGATTTTTGATTACGAGAAAGTGACGCGTGGTATAGCCGCGTCGCGGCAGCGTGCGGTACTAGCGCTCGCGGTAATTGTTGTAAAATTATTTCCACCAGGGTCAGCATGTGATTATCATGAGTTGGCTAAGTAACGTCAATATCTGAGCTCATATATTTCCTCATATACATGTTAACTTGTACTCATGATGTGTATCATCACAATATGATCACAAGACATACATCACATTTCGGTCAATATCAGAAGATCATGACGTGATGAAATCTGATCATCAGGCATTGCTATCTGGGTGATGTCTGACAGCGCGCTATCCGCGCGAACGTACTGAGTGACGAGCGCACACGTACGCGTATATGCTGTCTCTTTTCAGTGTAGCAACATTGTCATGGAGGGGACCCGGGGGGACGCTCGAGATGTTCTCAAACGCCATCTATCGAGACAAAAGCAACCGTACGGCAACTATTACGACTTTGCATCATAATATCTCCGCTCGTAGGGCACGTAGCGGAAAAATAAAAACACTCTTATAATATAATTCAAATCTAAGCTATCGATCAAGCTTACTTAGAACTTGATCGGTTGAGTGGTTATTTAGATATCAAAATCTCGAGTACTCGCAACTCGTGCGTTCGCGTAAAAGAGTCACGGTGCGGTCTCGCTTCGCGTGTACTTGGCGCGAGACACTACCGTGTCTCTTGATTTCATGATACATAAGTGTTGTTACGTCCAACCCCGGGATTAGGATAAAGAAATCCGGGAAGCAAAGGAAAGGCTAACCAGAGGGTTCGGGGTAAGGAAGGACGCAACTAGACGCTTACAAATGTCGCTCGCAGGTACACGCTCTGAGACGCGTGGCGCGAGCCGAACGCACTTTCAATGGCTCAGGAAGGGTCAACGTCTGTAGGGACGCTGGGACGCCTTCCGTGAGCGGTGCGATCGTCGGTCCTCTTTCGAGTCAGAAAATTCAATCCCTTTAACTCAGGATCGGACCTCGTGCGATTTCGAGAGGGGCGTGGAAAGAGTGAGGTCTTAGGTTACAAATGAACGCTGATTAATATTTAATATTTAACATAAGATAAAAACATTTATTCAGAATATAATTAAGTAAGGTATCGTTATTACAATGCGAAAGACGTAGGCAAATTAAACGAGGATAGTGATGCATTCGAGCGAGACGAGACGAGAAAATACCGATACCGAGATTTAGTGTCGACAAAGACAAATGATTGAAAAAATTATCTCGTCTCGACGGGCCGAGATTCCCGTTTCTCGATATTCTCGAATTTTATGTCGAGATGTTCGAGACTATCGACTATCTCGTTTCATCTGTTCTTTTATAAAGACTAATAAAGAGATAGTTCATTTCACGTTATTTATGACAGTAACATGGATATGAAGAGAAGTAATAATGAAACAAATAATTCTTATTATAAAAAGCAACGACTCGCTGAAATATCACGTAAGACGTAATTAATATCTTTATCAATTATATATTACATTATTATACTCATAACAATATTGCCAACATTATTATTATTTTCAACTCGCTTATAGAAAAGACGACAAATATGGAAAATGAAATTCAAAATGACAAGGATGACAGAGATTGTACGCCTGATCAAAGCAAATCCATAGATTATTGGACTGGCGATAAAAAAGTATTATTAGAAAAAGCATTTTTATTTGAAAAACGAGAAAATCAAGGTAAAATCGCAGTCTGTAAATTATGTACATCGGAGAAAAAAGAAGTGAAAATGAAAGACGGTAATACAAGTGGAATAAGAAAACATCTTTTAAATGCTCATTCGCAAATTTATGAACTTATATATGCTAATAATGGATCAACATCAAAACCCACATCGGTAAGATATTTTGTCGCTTCTGAGAAAACTAATTTTTATTATATTAAGGGAGTATTCTACTGTAAAATACGCTTTTTTCGGAATTTTTTAACAAGAAACCAGTGAAAATTGTTAATATCAGATTTTATGTATATATTTTATTATCTTTAGAGAACATATAAAAAATATTTTTTGAAGCTGAATTAATGAATATAAATATTAATTAAACCCTATCAAATACATGGCAAAAAAAACGGTGTCCATGATTGCTCCCATTCTGGTTGTCTGAAACAAAAAATTCAAAAAGATTCTTAATTAGTATGAGTTTGGCTATAGCAGGAACTAGAATGGAATAAAAGAATTGAAAATTTAAAAAATGGCACTTTGAAAATTTAGTATGAATTTTCTTAATCTTTCGAAGGTTGCCAAAATCGTAAAAAAATTTTTTTTTGACCAAATTCTAGTTCCGGCTATAGCCAAACTCATACTAATTAAGAATCTTTTTGAATTTTTTGTTTCAGACAACCAGAATGGGCGCAATCATGGACACCGTTTTTTTTGCCATGTATTCGATAGGGTTTAATTAATATTTATATTCATTAATTCAGCTTCAAAAAATATTTTTTATGTTCTCTAAAGATAATTAAATATATACATAAAAAGCTGATATTAATAATTTTCACTGGTTTCTTGTAAAAAAATCCCGAAAAAAAGCGCATTTTACAGTAGAATACCCCCTTAAAGCATAATTATTACATGTAATAGTTTGGCTTCCTTATAGAGAAATCTTTTTAAGATTAAAAAAATGATGAAAAAGGAATGTGCGAATTTCTAATTTGCACACTTATTTTGCTTTCTTTACTTTTATACTGTTTAAAGATAAAGTAAGGTCAGTTCAGAGATTGTGTATTTATAGAATCGGACTTATATTTAATAAGAAAGAGCTTTCATAGATGACTATAGTAATAGCTATAGCTACCGCTTTACGCGTCATAATGTATCAATGCGCGCGACGAAGACCGCGTGGCGGCCCGGGGACCGCTTACGGTCGAGCGTGTATCAATGCGCATGCGGGCACGGGCGTGTTCGTGCGGGCAGCACGGCGAGCAGCCATTCTCGTTCCGAACGTCTTCTACGACGGATCGTCCGTTAAGTTCATTGTAGCTTCACCGTCTTTTGTAATACGTACAGTATTAACGAGTCGTAGATTAACCGATAATTAATTTCTATCGGGTTCTAATACGTTAAGAGAACAGCTGCATCACATTGATCATAGAGAATCTGCTATTATACCGAACTTCAGAGAAAGAGAGAGAGAGACGGAAAACTACGACGCAATCGAAACGTTCTGGAATGTCCTCTCGATTATGTAGGAAGATATCATTTGCTACAAATGAGAGAGCGCTCTTTTTGAGCTTAGTCAATCCGACTAGTCATAAGAGGAAGTAATTCCGATTACCGACAGTATTAAGGTAACAAATTACATTCATTTCATTTAATCAGTGATCATAACGGAGACGGCGTTAGATGTACGTCTAACATGGCAATGACCGTATGGTCTATTCAACTCTCCGATCATTGGTTACAGATAAGTCGAGAGCTCTTATTAAAAGAGATGCTTTTTCATCTTTGAGATAAACGAGTCGACTCTTCGTATTTGATTATTCATTATTGAGAACACTGAGCTCAGTATAGATTCCTTTAAATTCTCTCTTTTTGTGTGGTTGCAACCATTTCAATAACGAACGACTATTGTAAATCTCTAAATGCATTCTTTCAAGATAACGTTCTAAAGTTATAATTTCATTGAATTCTGCGTTACATTTGCTCTTGTATCATTCGATAGTCTTTAATTAGGATATAAACGAGAAGCGTAATTACACTCGTTACTTGTATTCAATATTGTATTTGCATTCGTGGCAATTCGAGACACGTTATAACTAACGTTTTTTGCGTTATTAAGATAATCGTTCGATTACGAATTGACAATATCTTAAGATATAATTAGTCTATTGTAATCTGAGTCGGACTATTCTGCGAATCCTTACTTTTGCATATTGTTTCTTTGTTTCAGAATTAATGTGTCAATCTCTAAACGAAGGCATATTCTTACTATTAATCAGAATAAGTTATTCAACTTATCTTGTCTTTATTCATTCTTTAATCACGGGAAAAAGAATCTCTTTACGTTTCAATAGATAAATTCTATATTGATTATTATTATGCCAATGAGGATTATGTTATGAATAAAAGAAGGTTGACGCATTACTTCAATAATTATTTCATGTATTTGTGCGATAATATTCTCTTGTATGATATTTTATATGTTTGTTTGATATAAACGATTCTTTCTTTGATATAATTAAGTTGAGCTACACTGTACTAAATTACTAATGGCGATATATGACTATTCAGAGATGATACTTTTCTTCCAAAGAATCTTTTGGATATAAGTTTACAATGGTGAATTCCACCGTGTTTCTTAAAACATTTCGAAAGAAAGGATTGTTTCTTTACTAATGATTTCTTTTTCATTATCTTTGATACAGCGTACTTTTATGTATGATATCTGAATATCTTTCTTTATGTTTATTATACGACTACTTTTCTGCGAGTAAGTACATTGAATTGCGAACTAAATCGAATACACAATCTCTGAACCATCCATTTTGTATTGTTTCTAGCTTCCTTCATTAAATCATAAGATCTGGCTTCTACGCGAGCTAGTGCATTTTAAACATATACACTGTTGGAAAATTTGTGTTAAATATAACATAAATCGCATGTCCAAAACGGTCCACTCAAATTTTTGTGTTAATTTAACATAATATGGATGTGTTAAATGGTAACACCGATACTATGTTAAAATATTTCAACAGAAAAGAAATGTAATTCTGATCGTAATTTGAGGTTAATTATGTGTACAATTAACATAAGTTTTATGTTGAAGTTAAGATTATAAGATAAAATCAACACTCTTTTTCTGTATTATTCCCACTTCTGTTATAGAGTAAAATCAACATTCTTTTTCTGTAAATTTTAACACATTTAATAAGTACGTTCAAATTGTGTTACTTTAACATATTCTTTAAATTATTTTAATAATTTTACATTTTAAATTTGTTAAACTCAATTAACATAGCAGGCATATGTTAAATCTACACATGTATGTGTTGATTATTTTACATAAAAATTTTAACAAGGACCTTCTTTAACAAACCTACAAAAATTTTCCAACAGTGTAACCATCGCAATAAATTCAGAGATCATATTATAAAGCTAAACGATAAATGAAGTAACTTATTTTTAATAAAAAATAATAAATAAATAAATAAATAAATAAATAAATAAAGAAATAAAGAAATAATTAAATATATAAATAAATAAATAAGTAAATGTAATATATTATACGTATAGGTATCATTCACGCAAGAACGCTTCTCTGAGATGTTGGTTGATTGGGTTGCAAGAAAATATCTACCATTAAGTTTTTTTGAAGATAATGAAACTCAGAGATTATTCACATTTTTAAATAAACAAGCAGTTTTACCTGGCAGAAATAAACTTAAATCTAATGTTCAATTCCAATTTTATAAAAAACAAAAAGCGGTTATTACGATTTTATCAAAAAATCAATCGAAAGTTTCATTCACAATCGATAGATGGACATCAATTGCTAATCAATCTTATTATGGCATAACTGGTCATTTTATTGATAATTATTGGAATTTGAGATCATTAGTTATTGATTTTGTTCCATCAAATGGAAAACATACTGGCCAAGATATAGCAACACTTTTTTATGGAGTCCTAGAACAATTTGGATTGTGTAAAAAAATTCAAGGCATAACTGTCGATAATGCTGCCGCTAATACTACTTTTATGGAAGAACTCTCACATTTAATGAATTCTGCAGATGGCGAAGTGTTCGATCCTATCAACCAACATTTTCGATGTATGGCGCACATAGCAAACTTAGGAATTCAAGACATGCTTCGTTTGTTAAAAAGTGGTTTGCAAACTGAGAAAGACAATGATTCCTTTAATGAGATTGATGAGGATGAAATTGAGGAGGATAACGATAACGATGATGATAGCATTAATGAGAAATGTGTACTTCAGAATTTGCGTACTCTCTTTAAAAAATTAAAGTATTCAGAACAATTGCGAAATAAACTCAATGCTTGCTGCGAGACAACGAATGTCAAACCTATGGCACCGATTTTAGATGTGTCAACGAGGTGGAACTCAACTTTCGAAATGATAAAATCAGCAGTAAAAATGAAACAAGCTATTAATCTACTTTGCGAAAATAATGCAAGTATTCAACATCTTTCTATTACAGAAAATGATTGGCAGATATTATGTGCAGTTTTTAAACACCTTCGTATATTTAAACAATTGTCTGACGTTCTTAGTGGTGAAAAGTATGTGACACTACCACTAGCTGTGCTGACATTTAATCTTTTACTTGACAAAATTGAAAAAGTCATTGGAGACATGAATCAAAAACATGATCAATCAGACATAGAATATAATATCCAAACAGCACTTGTTGCTGCTCGCGATAAGCTTGTTAAACATTATCGAAAAATGAATTACATTTACTGTGCAGTATTAATTTTAGATCCGAGGCATAAAGTAGAAACGTTTAAGTACACCGATTGGGGAAGAGAAATGGAACAAATGTCATTGAAAATATTTGAAAATATTTACAAAGAGCACTACTACTACCCAGAAATTAATATACTTAACTTATCGCAGGATGAAGAAGAGAGTAACACATCTGACGATGATTGTATTAATGTAAATAGATTATTTAAAAAAGGGACTATTAATCTTACAAGAAATACTGCATATTATCGTAATAATCTTTGGAAGCAAGAAATAAATCATTATTTATCTGCTGAACGAGCTGATGCAAAGGAAGATATTCTACAGTGGTGGCATCAACATGAAAAAGTATATCCGACACTGTCTCGAATGGCTAGGGATTTCTTAGCAACACCCGCTACGTCTGTTCCTGCCGAACGATTATTTTCAAGAGCCGCTCTTATTATCCGTAAACACCGTAACAAACTCACAAAAGAATCCGCCAGATGGTTGTTATGTTTAAACTCGTGGATAACATGTGATTTAGCAAATTATATACATAATTTCATGGAATAATTTCAAAACAGTATATGTTCTACAATAAATATTAGTTTCATAATTATTTGTTTCATAATTAATTTTCTTAATTTCTAAAATGTTTTTTAATTAATTTTCGTCTTAAAATTTAATATCGAGAATAGTATTTATCTCGTTTTTCCGAGAAGAGACGAGAACGAGACGAGACGAGAAAAAACAAATGACAGATAATAATCTCGAAAATATTATCTTAACGAGACGAGAAATTCTGAGACGAGATTTCGAGATTCTCGTATCAAAATGCATCACTAAACGAGGAATTGAAATATTTTAAAGTGAAAAATGTATGTGTAAGGTGTATTCATCGCGGGTGATACATTGGTGCGAGGGTAATCGGGCAGGATTTTTGAAGGGAGACTTATTTAGAAATGGACATCCTGCCCGCTATTATTACATCGAGATTAGCATTAAATTATATAATGGTTTAATTAAGTGTGGGTGTGGTGTTATATGTGTATTTGAAACTAAATTAAGTCGCAATTAAATTAAGTTGCAATAAAATATAAAGAGATGTTCGCGGGGTGAAAACAGAGGGACAAGAATTTATGCATGGAAAATAATTATTAATCTAAGGTGACTACTTCGGGATCGACTACTTCCTCGAGAATGTCAATGGTCGAGGCGGTCGACGGGGTCGGGGATGGTTCTCTGGAAAGTTCCCCGAGGCAAACCGGGGAATATGAAGGTTCGACCAGGGGGGGGGGGGATCGGGTGTATTGGGGAGGACGCGGAAAGGAGGGACGCGACAAACAGGGCGAGAAGGCGAATTAGGAGGAGGCGGCGACGGCGGTTCCTCCAGAAGAGCTGGTGGAGGCGGCGGAGTGGCGAGTCGCGGAGGACCGTTCGTGTCGGAGGGACTCTAATATGATTTTCTTAAGTCTCCTGTTCCGACGATTCCGAGCGTGTCTCGCGGCGTTTTGGGACTTCACAAGGGTTTCAGCGGGACCACGCGAATTTACTATAAGTTAGTGGGGTTAATTACTGTAGTACGTTAATCGCGGGAAAGCCGACTCGGGTTTGAAGGATTTTAAATTAAGGGGAAAGGGTCTGCTGACCTTGCCAACAGTAATAAAGATTATTCCGACTCCGCCGATAATTCAGCTAATTCAAAAGTAATAGAGGAGAAGATTACTCCAAGTCCGCTGATAATTCAGCTAATTCGGAAGTAATAGGAGGAGGAGATTACTCCGAGTCCGCTGATAATTCAGCTAATTCGGAAGTAATAGGGGGAGAAGATTACTCCGAGTTCGCTGATAATTCAGCTAATTCGGAAGTAATAGGGGGAGAAGATTACTCCGAGTCCGCTGATAATTCAGCTAATTCGGAAGTAATAGGGGGAGAAGATTACTCCGAGTCCGCTGATAATTCAGCTAATTCGGAAGTAATAGGGGGAGAAGATTACTCCGAGTCCGCTGATAATTCAGCTAATTTGGAAGTAATAGGGGGAGAAGATTACTCCGAGTCCGCTGATAATTCAGCTAACTCGGAATAAACGAGAATCAAAAGGAGTTAGAGGTTGGAGAACCTAAGGTATGACCGAGAGACTTCCCGAATACGAGAATGTATAAAAAAAAGGAATCAATATATATGTATATGAATAGGACTTACTACTTGGATAAATTCTTGAACGTTGGAATTCTCCCTGAAATGGTCGTTGGTCTCGTCGGTTGGTGAGTCGGGGTGACTGATGTTTCGTGGGATCTCTTGCACTGACTCTAAACGTGGAATCGTGACTCGAAACGAATGAGATCACGATTATAATACCGAACAATATGTAGACGCAACAATATGTAGACTAAAACTTGAGAGGCTGAGAAAAGTTTTCTGAGGGCTGGTCCTGTGATGTCGCGATTTATATAGGAAGGTTCAAAGGATGGGAGGGGTGGATTTCGCGTGGGATGTGTCTGGTTTTCATTTAAAGAATTTCTGGTTGGCGGGATGTTTCTAATTATTGTTTAAGGGATTTCTTATTGGGTGGGATGGTCTTCACCCAAAAGGTGGATTCTTAAGTTTTCGCCTATCCTAGAAAGCTAGAGACGGTTATCGATTTTTCCGGTTTTCCATTGGTGAGTCCCCTTGTAAGGCCCCCAGCGTCTTGTTGGGGGTGTAACCCATCGCTTCCTCCAGTGACTCATTTGTTTTCGACTATCGCCGATTTCTCTTTTATTAGGGTCCCTTATTTATCTCGCGGCCCTGTTTTTGTGTTGACAGACGATGCATACCTCTCAATCTTAATAGTAGGTACAAGGCAAACAGAAACTTCCGCCACGTGTATTTACAGGCACGTCCTAGGCTTTGTCTCTGCTTGCCGGAAACATCGTACGAGCAATTTTAGAAAGCTCGCTTAATGCAATAAAGATTTTTATCAACCCCGTCTGGGATTAAGGCCCCTTTTTGCGCGTCGTGTCGCCGGGTTTATAGTTATGGGCCAGACAAAGTTGATAAAAACCCCATTACGTATGCCCCGTCTGTCAGTAAGTTTGTCATTTGGAAGGTTGCTTTTAGTTGCCCAAGCAAATAGATATTTTGATCATAAGAAAGGAATGTGAGGAGATCAAAGCTCACTCGCCGATCGATAACCGTCCGTGCTCAGTTTACTTATCTTAATCTTAAGGCCTATCTTGGCGCATAGGAATTTCCGTGAAAAAGGGAAATCGTGGAGTTCGCAGGACGTAACAGTGTAAAGGGATAGTAAAGGATGAAATACAGCAAAATACAAGTGCATTATAGCTCTTGTAGGGTAACTCCGGTATTTACGCCGCGCGATGATTTACGCCGCAGAAGTCAGAAAAAATAGAAGGAATGAATAAGGTATTTGCTCGCTATTATTCTGTTATGTGCCTTTATGCCATATTAGTATTGTGTTGTAATTTTAGTTATTTACTGTTAATATTAACGAAACCGTCGTGAGTTGAATCGATTTTTCAATGTAGTGAGTAGCGCGATCATATATTACAACCTACGTAAAATAATTACTGTAGGGAATGTAAAAGGTTTAATGGTTATTTCATGATACATAAGTGTAGAGGGATAGTAAAGGATGGAAACCAGTAAAATACAAGTGCATACCCAGACAGCACAGGATATCCTATGGATGTCCGTTTTATGTCCATTTCTTGTCGGAATGTCCATTAACCTTATAAAGATATCCATAGGATATACATTTGTGGACACTCTACAAATATCCCAAAATGGACAAGTTTGTACATCCATATGTTATCCTTATTTGTACCCGCTCTCTCTATGTCAACGCCATTTTCATGTAATTTCGATCTCGATCTCTTTCTGTTTTATTTTATAGCCAGGCAGGCCGGGATCTCACGTCGATCACGTCAAAAATTATACGTTATTTATATCAAAGATAATTCTTTTTCTTTTTTTACATCTAAAAATCGTATTGTGTGCTGTTGGCTTTATATCCTTATAATGATATATGAGAGTTAGATCCTTTTAACCTATTAAAATTTATATATATGCAGTTTCCATAATCAAGACCGAATAAAACCTCAATCATAGCATAATTGTTTACACGAGCGTTACTACTATAGTAACTTCCCAGGGAGAAACGCGAGATCAGATAGACGTCTATTAGATGTCGGAGCCATCTAATCTAAAACAACGTCTAGAAATATCTTAATTAGATGTTATGTGATTTTATGCTACTGCGTTTTTTTAGAGACAGTTAAAACCTAATATTCACACAATAACGGTGCATTGTTCATAAAACATTTTTTTGAGCTCAATTTACTTTTCGACATCTAATAGACATCTAATAGACGTCTAAGTGAATGACACGTAATAAATTTGAAAAGACGTCTAATCGACATCGATACGACGTTGATAGCGGCGCGTGCAGAGGCTTATACTTAAGGGGTCATTATACTTTGACGGCCCAAAAACTAGGCATTTTTAACCATTTTTTTCATAGTAAATACATCATATAATGAAATGATTTTTTGGGGGATTTATTAGGGCACTCTTAAATAACACGAAAAAAATTTTGTCATAATTAAAAAAATTTTTTACTTTATCGTTTTTATAGTGTCAAAGTGGCGTGTAAAAAAAGATGCAAGTCCGCTGCGTCGATCAGTTTTTTTATTCAGGCTTACCTGAAACAAAAAGTCAAAAAGATTCTTAATCTGTATGAGTGTCGCTATGTCCCGAACTAAAATTAATAATTTTTGTTTAAAAGTAACAAAATAGCGCCGGTTTGAAGAAAAGCTTTTTGGGGGGTATTTTTTAATGTAAAAAGTAAGATAAAATAAACATTTTGACCTGATTTTAGTTCGGGACTCATACAGATTAAGAATCTTTTTGATTTTTTGTTTCAGGTAAGCCTGAATGAAAAAACTGATCAACGCAGCGAACTTGCATCTTTTTTGACACTCCATTTTAACGCTATAAAAACGATAAATGACAAACATTTTTTGGTGTTATTTAAGAGTGCCCTAATAAATCCCAAAAAGATTCATTTCACTATATGGTGTATTTACTGTGAAAAAAAATTGTTAAAAATAGCTAGCCGTCAAAGTATAATGACTCCTTAAATATAATGATATGTACACAATAATTGATATTAATTAATCTTTAATTAAAATTAGACTTTTACGGAATGCTGTACGTTATAGTGATTGATTTTTTCGCGGGCGTCATTATTAGCTAATTAATGCTGGTTATTAATATTTGATTGCCTACACTGGCGTCGCGCCCTTTTACCGCGCGTAAAGAGCCTATAGGAGAGAGTGGTACCGACGCGCCACTCTCTGAATGGCCGCGTTCAGCAGACACAACTGTTGAGTTCGTCTTATCAACACTCTGCGTTGATTGGTTGGTTCTAAAAGTAAGAGCCAATCACGTTCGACTTTGCTACTCAGCGGCTTGGTTTGCTGAACGCGCCCATTGACCGGAGTAAACGTCACGTGATCTATGAGCGCCTCTCTAGCTCTCTCTCTCTCCTAGAGGCTCTCTAACCGCGCGGGAAGCGTTGTTGTTCTCGGCGTTCTCTCGCGTTTTGTGCAGTCCCGTCGTCCTGTGTCCTGTGTGTGCAGCAATCGAATAAAGAGTTTCGGTCGCGCGCCAGTGGATCCGCGTTCCCATCACGTTTCGGGTTTTATCTCGACCGGCGTCGGTTGTGATACGTATGCGACGCATCCGTGCCGGGTGGCGATCGCAAGCAGGTTCGGGCCAGATCTGGCCGTGCGTGTTTTGCCGTGTTTCGGCCGGGGCGTTAATGGTCGTGGGTCCGCGGATCCGCGTTTCCACTGCGTGTGGAGGTTTTCGTGGTTTTCGTCGGGAGTGTTCGCGAGCAGATTCGGGCCGGTTCTGGCCGGAACTAGAGCAATTATATTTTTGGATGACTGTATAATTACGAGCTGGATTTTTTTTGTTCATCTGGACTCATCCGTTACATCGACTAAAGATCAATCGAAATGGATAAAACAGATAAACCGGTAAGTAGGGGAGACCGGGGCTAAAAAGTCTACGGGGTAAATACGTCTAATCAAATATCTCGGAACCTGTATATTGTGCGAACTCGCTATTAACATTGTAAACGCTGCTTATGGTACCCATGTGACCAACGGAGTTTCGGCAGGTTACCTGTCGTGTTATGATTTTTACGAGGGCAAACGTGTTTTCGGAAGGTGAAAGTGAAATTTTCTGCGCGTGGAAATTTTGTAATATCTGCAATAATATTTGCTCTCCAAATCTCGAGGTACGTGATTATAAAGAGTAATGCGTGCTGAACACGAATCCAGTGTAGTTTTTTCATTATCGTTGATGTCTAATATTTCATGGGCGATCAAACCTGAAACTTGTGTTTGGGGCTAATCAGTCTACAAGCACCCGGGGCTAATTGGGCTAATCTCGTCACTGTGGCGCGCCGGGCGCACGACTTCAGCTCACGGCGATTTCAGGTTAGGTTTCCCTCGAGCGTGATTCTGTCTTCCCTTGCACGTGCGTCAGTTTGTGTAAGAGGGAAATGGTACGCACGTATCATCGCAAAACGGGTGTTTTGGCCGACCGAAAAGATGGCGGACCGTTGTTTTCGAGATCGCTCGCGCTCACGGCACGTCGGCGAGGTACGGCGAAGCACGGCACGGCTCTGAGATCCCGCGATTTCCGCGCGAGAGTTGACATGCCGCGCGCGCGGTAGATCGTCCCGACTCCCGGCCGCGGTAAATTGTCGTTGTTGGTCGTTAAGTCAGTGACAGTCGCGCGTGCGACCGCATCGTCCAGCGTTCGCCGCATCGTCTCGGCGTCATTGTCGCCGCCGTTGTAGTGGTGGTGGTGTCGGTGGTGGTCATCGTCGTCGTCGTCGTCGTCGTCGTCGTGGTGGTCGTCGTGGTGGTCGTGGCCGTTGTCGTCGTGGTGGTCGTGGCCGTCGTCGTCGTGGTGGTCGTGGCCGTCGTCGTCGTCGTCGTCGGCGCGTCGAGGAATCGGCGCGAGGACGCCGTCGAGTCGGTAAAATGGTCGCGCTCCACCGCGAGCTTTTCTAACCCCCCTGTCGCTATTTATCGCTCCCCTGCGAGAAACGCGGCTTAGTTAGGTTGCTCGAGGGTCCGCGCTGATCCTATCGCACCGGAACGCCGTCACGCGTGTTCCCCGTGGTTGCCCGCGTTGACAATGTGACGTGCCGTTGGGGAGTTTACGATTTGGTTAACCTCTGTATTCACGTGCCTAAATTGTTTTATGGAATAGGTCAAACAATTATTTTTTAATAATGTTTCGCATAAAAATTTTAAATAAATCTTTATATTTTTTTCTTAAAAAACAATTATTAAAATGTATCCTATCATTTTTCAGGATTAGATGTACGTATATGTATTGAAAATGCAGTGTGACCGATTAGCCCCGGGGGGGGACCGATTAGCCCCGGCATTTTTGAGATTTCAATTTTTCCACCGTTGTCGTTTTTGCTCTATACCGGTTAAACAAAGCGATGTAGATAAAAATTTCCTTAATAAATTTTGTAGCTAAAGGTTCACTCTTTACAGTGGTATACCAAAATTTAACTAAAATTCTTTATTTTGTTGTTAAAAATTGGCACCGAAAAAAACCAGACTGTTTAGCCCCGGTCTCCCCTACAGTAGTACACATTATTTTCAGATCTAGAATATTCTCGAGCAAGCCATACGTTTTCGCCTTGCTGTCGGCGGCCTTGGCGCTCGGTCACGGGCCGGCCGTGTGTACACGTTGTTTTTTTACATAGACTCGCGCTCAGTAATAACGCGCTATACACTACTTCTCGCTGTTGCTGGGTCGACTTTCGCCACGATTCGAAACATATTATTCCGATCGTTGGAATTTTTGAGAAAACATTTGCCATCGATCGAGACTATTGTTGTTGGCACTGGTTCCCGGTATAAATTATCTCCGCACTCTGGCGTTCCTTTAAGTTGGTCATTAGACATTATAATTATAATCGAGTCAAAAGAAGTTGTCGTATTTAATGCTTGTGCCGTGGATTATTGCTCGTGTCGTGTATATCGCTCGTGTCGTATACGCCGCTCGTGCCGTAACACCGCGTGCAACACACCCTGATATCTAATCGTAACGCCATAGATATTGGAGTGCATTTCTCGCAGCAGCCGGATACCGTGCCAATATATTTGACAATTTGATTATTGATACAATAATTTTTTTATTTTACATCCTCTGCAACCATCCTTGATATCCACCCTGTTTGATTCTCGTTTTCTTGCGTTTGCGCCGCGAATAATAATTATTATTCGTGTGAATTTATCCACATTTTGTAATCCTTTATTTCTGAATTATATTGTTACTTCGATCATCTCTTAATGTAAATAGCTCGGTAAAACAATTTTTATATAAAAACATATATAAATATATATAATTATATCTATCTATTAAATATGTCCATACATATATGTTTCTTTTCTATAATAATAATATATATTATTCGTGTGAATTTATGCACATCTTGTAATTCTTTATTTCTGAATTATATTGTTACTTCGATCATCTCTTAATGTAAATAGCTCGGTAAAAGAATTTTTATATAAAAACATATATAAGTATATATAATTATATCTATTTATCAAATATGTCCATACATTTGTTTCTTTTCTATTCGTATATACAGGAAAAACAATAAAAAATAATCTGAAAATAATTAAAAAGATTATTTTTGCATTGCATTACTTATATTTTATAAAAAGTGAAGTTTGAGGTAATGAGAAAAATTTGTCCATATATATAATCATATATATAACAACTGTAATATTTATATGTACTTATATGATTATACATGGCAAATTTTTAACATATATGGACAAAATAACTTAAACTTCACTTTTTATAAAAAATGCAATGCAAAAATAATCCTTTTTTATTTTTAAATTCTTCATTTTATTATTTTTCTTGTAGAGATAATTTCAAAAAAGGTAAAAAAAAGTGCCAAGTACACGCAATGTATTTTGTAAATTCAATCGAAAAATTATCTCACAAAATTGTCTCACAAAAATTGTCTCACAAAATTATTAAATTACAAAATTGTTATTTTATTCAATCCAAGTGATATCTACCTCGAAAAAACCTAAATAACAAGTGGTATCTATTAAAAAAAAAATACGTGAAATCATTTAATACTGCGCCAATTACAAAGAGAGAATATATATATATATATATATACCTTAACAAAATTATTATTATATCACGAAATTGCGTTACCAAACTCAATCCAAGTGATATATACCTTAACAAAATTATATCACAAAATTGTTTTACCTAACTCAACCTAAGTGATATGTTATTTCAAAAAAATATATGAAATCTTTAAATTACGCCAACTACAAAGAGAATATATATATTGCTTTGAAAAATAATTGTAGTGCAACTACTCTTAAAAAATAAAACAAAATTGTGTTACCTAACTCAACCCAAGTGGTATGTATCTTTGTATTCCTGAGGATCTTTCTATCAACCCAAGTGGTAGTAGTTTTAATTCTCCTTGATAAAATTATAATATTACAAAGAATCATTTAATCATTTTAATCACAAAGAATTAAAGAGGTAACATTATAAAATAAAAATATTTAATTAAAATAAAATAAATAAATTTTTCTTGTAAAAAACTTGGCGCTGCTTTTTTAAGATTAATCTAGACAAACTTGCATAGGTGCATAAGCATATGCATAAAGAGATGGATTGGTCTATTTCCTTTTGCACATATATATGAACCAATCAATTTCTTACGCTTATGTTTATGCGCGATGCAAATTTGTCTGGATAGACTTTAAAAAAGCAGCGCCAAGTTTTTTACAAGAAAAATTTATTTATTTTATTTTAATTAAATATTTTTATTTTATAATGTTACCTCTTTAATTCTTTGTGATTAAAATGATTAAATGATTCTTTGTAATATTATAATTTTATCAAGGAGAATTAAAACTACTACCACTTGGGTTGATAGAAAGATCCTCAGGAATACAAAGATACATACCACTTGGGTTGAGTTAGGTAACACAATTTTGTTTTATTTTTTAAGAGTAGTTGCACTACAATTATTTTTCAAAGCAATATATATATTCTCTTTGTAGTTGGCGTAATTTAAAGATTTCATATATTTTTTTGAAATAACATATCACTTAGGTTGAGTTAGGTAAAACAATTTTGTGATATAATTTTGTTAAGGTATATATCACTTGGATTGAGTTTGGTAACGCAATTTCGTGATATAATAATAATTTTGTTAAGGTATATATATATATATATATATATTCTCTCTTTGTAATTGGCGCAGTATTAAATGATTTCACGTATTTTTTTTAAATAGATACCACTTGTTATTTAGGTTTTTTCGAGGTAGATATCACTTGGATTGAATAAAATAACAATTTTGTAATTTAATAATTTTGTGAGACAATTTTTGTGAGACAATTTTGTGAGACAATTTTTGTGAGACAATTTTGTGAGATAATTTTTCGATTGAATTTACAAAATACATTGCGTGTACTTGGCACTTTTTTTACCTTTTTTGAAAAAGGTAATTTTGTACTGATATCACCTATTTTGTAGTGTTAAGCAAGGATCTGCAAAACATTTTTATTTTTTATTTTTTAATTATTCACAAAATTAGCAATAACAACAAATACATAAAAATTAATAATATTTAAGTAAAAGTAAATTATACATTTCTCACAAAAATTGAAGGAACACTAAATTTATCTTAAAAAATAGGCAAAACTCGAGCAGCGGTAACTTTGTTAAAAATGAATAAAATTTAAATTTCAAGCTTAAAACCTCTACTTTCGAAAGGTTACTATTATTCGTCCAATTTTTATTATGTCTAGACATAATTTTAATTCAGCGGATTTTTATTATGTCATGACATAATTTTAATTCTGCCGCTAGGGAATTTTTAAGTCGATTCTTATGAATCAAGCTTGAATTTGATGTCTAGGTGTCCCAGGTTGCCGATAACGAGGTCCACATAGTGCGCTCCATAGTTTTCGGTGTCCAGGTGTATTAATACCTTGAATTCGATGTCCACGTGTTTCAGGTTGCCGATGACGGGTTCCAGATAGTGCGCTCCATAGTTTTCGGTGTCCAGGTGTAATAATACGTTGAATTCGATGTCTAGGTGCCCCACGTTGCCGATGACGAGGTCCACATAGTGCGCTCCGTAGTTTTCGGTGTCTACGTGTATTAATACCTTGAATTCGATATCTACGTGTCCTACATTCAGATTTAAAGTTATTAATACACCTAGACACCAAAAACTACAAAGCGCACTATGTGAACCTCGTCATCGGCAACCTGAGACACGTAGACATCGAATTCGAGGTATTATTACACCTAGACACCGAAAACTACGGAGCGCGCTATCTGGACCTCGTCATCAGCAACCTGGGACACCTAGACATCAATTTCAAGGTATTAATACACGTAGACACCGAAAACTACGGAGCGCACTATGTGGACTTCGTCATCGGCAACCTGGGACACCTAGACATCGAATTCAAGGTATTAATACACGTAGACCACGAAAACTACGGAGCGCACTATCTGGATCCCGTCATCGGCAACCTGGGACACGTGGACATCGAATTCAAGGTATTAATACACGTAGACACCGAAAACTACGGAGCGCACTATGTGGACCTCGTCATCGGCAACCTGGAACACCTAGACATCGCATTCAACGTATTATTACACCTGGACACCGAAAACTACGAAGCGCACTATGTGGACCTCGTCATCGGCAACCTGGGATACCTAGACATCGAATTCAACGTACGATTACACCTGGACACCGAAAACTATGAAGCGCACTATCTGGATCCCGTCATCGGCAACCTGGGACACGTGGACATCGAATTCAAGGTATTAATACACGTAGACACCGAAAACTACGGAGCGCACTATGTGGACCTCGTCATCGGCAACCTGGACACCTAGACATCGAATTCAACGTACGATTACACCTGGACACCGAAAACTAAACGCACTATCTGGATCCCGCATCGGCAACCTGGGACACGTGGACATCAATTCAAAGTATTAATACACGTAAACACCGAATACTACGGAGCGCACTATGTGGACCTCGTCATCGGCAACCTGGGACACGTAGACATCGAATTCAACGTATTATTACACCTGGACACCGAAAACTATGAAGCGCACTATCTGGACCTCGTCATCGGCAACCTGGGATACCTAGACATCGAATTCAACGTACGATTACACCTGGACACCGAAACTATGAAGCGCACTATCTGGATCCCGTCATCGGCAACCTGGGACACGTGGATATCGAATCAATCACGTAGACACCGAAAACTACGGAGCGCACTATGTGGACCTCGTCATCGGCAACCTGGAACACCTAGACATCGAATTCAACGTACGATTACACCTGGACACCGAAAACTATGAAACGCACTATCTGGATCCCGCAATCGGCAACCTGGGACACGTGGACATCAAATTCAAAGTATTAATACACGTAAACACCGAATACTACGGAGCGCACTATGTGGACCTCGTCATCGGCAACCTGGGACACGTAGACATCGAATTCAACGTATTATTACACCTGGACACCGAAAACTATGAAGCGCACTATCTGGACCTCGTCATCGGCAACCTAGGATACCTAGACATCGAATTCAAGCTTGATTCATAAGAATCGACTTAAAAATTCCCTAGCGGCACTTTCTGCCAAGCGTAGGGTTCCTTCTTTTCCGGCAGCGGTGGTAATACGATGTAAGGAAACGAAATCTCTCCAGATAAACATGAAGCAATTAGGAATGTTCAGTGTAAAACTCGGGGCAGATGGCGCCATGGCGTTCTGTCCTGTCATGGCGGCGTCACTAACACTAACTCAATATACATGTGTGTGTTGGTGTATCTGTGAGCACATCCGTGAGATATAAGGTCTGTTTTCTGTTGCTGCACTGCTGAACTAGTACAGAACTAGTGTACTAGAGTGCACTAGTTCAGCAGTGCAGCAACAGAAAACAGACCTTATATCTCACGGATGTGCTCACAGATACACCAACACACACATGTATATTGAGTTAGTGTTAGTGACGCCGCCATGACAGGACAGAACGCCATGGCGCCATCTGCCCCGAGTTTTACACTGAACATTCCTAATTGACTAAATATGTATTATATATATACCTAATTTACCTAAATAGAAATCTTCCTCCTGACCGATAAGTCTATCGACCTAATTTAATTTACCTACTAGATCGATCGAAATACGCGCGCGATATCGAAACTGGCGATACCTGCGCCGCCAGCGTCGAAAAAGTGAAAGTGACGCGACTCCAGCCAATGAAATGATGGCATGGCATGATGAGAAACGGTCGACGTATCTGAACGACGTATCTTAAAAATAAATTTTCACATTTGGACTTTGCGTCGCAATATCTCCGCTCGTAGGGCACGTAGCGGAATATTATGAGAGAAACCCCCCCCTTTTCGACCCCAAACTATCGATCAAGCCTACTTAGAACTTGATCCGTTCACTCGTTATCGAGATCTCAACATCTCGGGTACTCGCAACCCGTCGCGTCGCGTAAAAGAGTCACGGTCGGTCTCGCTCCGCGTGTACTTGGCACGAGACACTACCGTGTCTCTTGATACAAAAGAAAAAAAAACATGTATATGGACATATTTGATATATTATATTATATTTATATAGATGTTTTTATATCAAAATTTTTTTACCGGGAATATATGTAAACGCAAAAATGCTTATACAAAAGAATATTACTGTTATAAAGCATCATAAAAATTGCACTTGTTTTTATGCAGTTGCGAAAACATCTCATGCAGAGAGCGAAACGAGCAGAAAAGGATCTTGCGAAAGGGGCATCAATTGAGAGGTTGAGGAACAGAATTTTTGCACCCAATAGTACCTCTTCAGATGAAGAATACATGGACGTACATATCAGTGATAGGAACTCTGTCTCAGAAAATCCACTTAGACCTTGCGATAACATATTAGAAATAAATGAAAATATTAATATTCCTGAAACAGTTGTCTTGGAAAATACTGAAAATGAAAGAGAACAAGGAGTACATAATGAAAATGTGATAGAAGCGCTTGATTTATCAGATGATGAAGATGATGAAATTGTATTGCAAAATGAAGTTGACCACGAAGATGATGCTTCAGAAGATAGTGATGATTATGATGAAGATGTAAATGAAAATAATTTTGAAACTGAGGAACAGAAAGCTAACTATGTTGCAGAAAATTTGAGAGAATGGGCTATTCATGAGGGATCTATTTCAAAGAAAAAGCTCGATAATTTGTTACATAAATTAAACCCAGTTTTTCCAACTTTGCCAAAAAAAGTTATAAGACATTACTGCGTACACCCAAACATCTTGATGTCTGTAAACTTCCTGATGGATCAATGTTATGGTATAAAGGAATTGTAAGAAATTTAGATGCAATGTTGTTGAATAAATATTTGGACATATATAGCAACATAACTATTGATGTTAACATGGATGGATTGCCTATAACAAAAAGTACACGTTTAAAATTTTGGCCAGTGTTGGGTCATCTAGTACATACAGACAACGATACATTTTTGATTGGTTTGTACGTTGGTGAATGAGATCCGGTTGATGTGCACTCTTATTTGCATGATTTTGTCGCTGAAGCAGAACACCTTTTAGAACATGGATATATGCACAATGGTATCAGATACCCATTTATTTTACGAAATTTTATCTTAGATGCGCCAGCACGTTCTCTTGTTAAGTGTTGTGTGGGCCATAATGATTACGGTGCATGTGAGAAATGTACTGTTGTTGGAGAATATATTGATGATCGTATGGTTTTTTTTAATCTGGATGCTCCATTACGCACAGACGAATCTTTCAGAAATCAAGATGATCAACTGCATCACATTGGAGTGACTATTTTACTTAGAATTGCAAACATGGTATCACAATTCAGACTTGATTCTTTTCATTTAATATGGCATGGTGGCTTTAGACGATTGCTTTCCGCTTGGATGGAAGGGAATGGACCCTGGAAGCTTTCACGAAATGAAAAAACCGAAGCCTCTAATTTACTTATATTTCTTGCTGCTTTCTGTCCAAGTGATTTTAATCGACCACCCAGACCACTGGACTACTGGAAAATGTATAAAGGTACAGAGGAGCGACGTTTGTGTCTGTATGATGGACTTCTTGTGTTTAAACACGTTCTAAAAGAAGAGGTGTACAAACATTACCTGCTTTTTCAAGCTGTTATGTACATTTTATGTAGTCCTGTGCTAGTAAAATTGATGTGTGATTATGCACATGATTTGCTGTTAATATTTATCCGGCATTCTGCAGTTTTGTATGGCAATAAGTTTGTTGTATATAACATTCATTCTTTATCTCATTTGTCAAAAGAGTGCAAAGATCACGGTCCACTAGATAATTTCAGTGCATTTGTGTTCGAGAATTTTTTGAAATCTTTGAAAAGTTCTTTAAAATCATGTTACAAACCTCTGCATCAAGCTGCCTATCGTGATTTGGAGCGAACAAAAAAAGTACCAGTCAAATTGTCAGATGGAAGGAAAATTCTGTTTCTTTCACAGATGTACATAAACGCAGATGAACGAATCAATGGCTCTCATTTTCGTTGTTTGTCGATTGGCAATGTAAAAATAAATTGGTCAAAAAGATTCATGCTTTAGGACATCTGAAGGAAATATTTATGTTCTTATTAACATTATTAAAAGAGGCAATTCGGTGCTTCTAATTGGCAATAAATTTCAACAAATGGAAGATTATTATACTTATCCACTTCCTTCCTCAACGTTAGGTATATTAAAAGTTTCAAATTTGGACGAAGTAAGACACGTTATTTCTGTGGAAAATGTGGAAGCCAAATGTTGGTTAATGCCTGATAGTCTTGAGTTTTTTCTATGTGTTCCGTTGTTGCATACTATGCCATTATTGTGATGACCTGTCAATTGTCTGTGACATTTCACTTTCTGACACATGTGCTACTTGTACGTTGTTTTTATATATGTATGCAATTTCATAAATAATGTCAGTTTTTTACGACTTTAAGATATATATCCAATAGAGCACATCAGCTTATCCTTATATACTCATTAGTTGCATTTAAGTCAGGAGTTTTTTTTTGCTATTTTTCTACATTTGCGTATTTACAAATTCTGTCTAAATTGCGTTATACAGACTGACAAGGATTCATAGAGTTACTCATATTATTTAACTTTATATATTGCTTTCTATATATTTTGTATTATAAAATGCTTTTATCATTTATTTATTTATGTTATACTTTCCTGTTTTATTTTGCAGTTTGTTGTTGTAAAATTTTTACAAACTGAAGAAGATGATAACATTTATTATGAGGTTGCTCTGGCCAAATGGTTAGTACAAGTTGATGAAAATATGATCGGAACAATTCTTTGGCCAGACAGTGATGCATTAGCAGGCAAATTAGTGCGCACCGAGGCGAGTGCAGATGAAACTTGGCAACAGTTGGAAGTAGAAGTTAAAAGATATTATGGTACGTATGTTACATATATTATGGTGTACAAATAGTAAAGTCGAGACTTAAAAGCGTTTGAACCAAAATGCACTAAAATATATAAATTTCTGAATATATATATAATATATAACTGTGTCAATCTATAGAACATTATATTTTTAATTGATTTCTTGTAAATCTCTTCTAAAGTTTGATTTTACTTTTTCTTTAAAATATCTTACATATTTGAGCTTAGTTATTAATGAAATTAGTAGATATAACAAGAAGTGTAACATGACAGTTACCAAATAATTTTAAGAGATATTACTTATATTTAATGATAAATAAATACACAGACATATATCACGTTTAGAAATGCAAATTTATTTTTTTCTTTATTGGATATGACATCTTGAACAATATTGAAGCACAGCAACGAACTATAATTATATATTTATAATTGCTCCCTTGCATTTGATGCAATTATCTAATATTACTATATTTTTTTTAATAAAAAAAGGAATTTTTAAAATTTCTTCACTTAATATATATATTTTATAAGATTTTAATGTGTTTCAAATTTGTTCTCACAATCAGTTATATATGTTAGAAATATTATCTTATTTAATATACACTACGGTATTATTTTGTAGTAATGAGAGAGAGAGAGAGAGAGAGAGGGGGAGAGAGAGAGAATGAATGAATGAATGAATGAATACATTTATTAGCTTTTAGCTATCATACAATACACAATACACTTTACTTAAATCAATTTTCCTTTCAATCTCCTTTTAAATTCGCTCACATTATTATCAATGTTTCTTATTTCCTCAGGCAACTCATTATAAATCCTTATACCATCATAAAACAAATCTTTCTGTCCTGTTCGCGTTTTTCTAAATTGTACTTGTAGTTGATTTACTTGCCTCGTTTTGTACTTATGCCGCTCTCCTACCTTCTCAATCTTATTACACAACCCACTTGGTAACAATCCATTAGCTAGTTTATACACAAATATACATACATTATACTTAATTCTCTTTTCTACGCTCATAATTCCTAAGACACTCCTCATTTCATCGCATGAGGTATATATCGAACATTTAAGTGCTGTCCTAATTGCCCTATTTTGACATACTTGCAACTTCTCTAATTGTACTCTACTCAATCCTATAAATACCGTTGAGCAATATTCCATATGTGGTGCCACAATAGCCTTATACAATACGCTTCTTACATATAATGATAGGTCGACACCCACTCTCCTAATAAATTGTGTCTTAGCACTCATCTTTTTAATAATATATTGCACATGCTTCTCAAATGTCAATACCTCATCCACCACTACACCCAAATATTTATATTCATTTACTTGCTCCAATCTTTCGTTCGCAATTCTTATCTCACACTCCGTATTTTCCTCGCATCTACCACTTCTTAGTAACATGAACTTGCTCTTTTCCACGTTCAATTTCAATTTATTTGCACATAACCAACCATATAATTTCTCCAGTTGTTTATTAATAACATATTCAATAGCATCTATCCTTAAGTTTTCAAAGTATACAATAGTATCATCTGCAAACATTCTAATTTTGCATCCAAGAATCATTAAGTTTACAATATCATTTATATATAATATAAACAATAGAGGCCCAAGGACTGATCCCTGGGGTACTCCATTGTTTACTTTCCGTGCTTCAGACATTACATTCTTATATTTTACCTTTTGTACTCTATTATTCACATAATCTTGTAACCAAGAGATAACCGTTCCTTCAAATCCAAGAAATTCCAATTTAGCAATTAATATCTTTCTATCTATTGTCTCGAAGGCTCTACGAAAGTCCAGAAAAGCAACTCCAATCTTACTACCTTTACTTATTGCTAACTTCCACTCAGATATTACACTTTGTAATGCAGTTTCACACGAGTAGCTATTTCTAAAGCCCGATTGGCAATCGGTAATAATATTGTGCTCCTCACAGAATTTATCTAATCGCGATTTCACTACGGTTTCTAATACTTTCTCATACATTGGCAACATATTAATCGGTCGTAAATTTTTCGCATCATTTGAGCCTGTTACTTTAGGTATCGGTACAACAGTAGAACATTTCCATCAATGGGAGAGAGAGAGAGAGAGAGAAAGAGAGAGAGAGAGAGAGGGAGAGAGAGAGGGAGAGAGAGAGGGAGAGAGAGAGGGAGAGAGAGAGGAGAGAGAGAGGAGAGAGAGAGAGGAGAGAGAGAGAGGGAGAGAGAGAGGGAGAGAGAGAGGGAGAGAGAGAGGGAGAGAGAGAGGGAGAGAGAGAGGGAGAGAGAGAGGAGAGAGAGAGAGGGAGAGAGAGAGAGGAGAGAGAGAGAGGGAGAGAGAGAGGAGAGAGAGAGAGAGGAGAGAGAGAGAGGGAGAGAGAGAGGGAGAGAGAGAGGGAGAGAGAGAGAGAGAGAGAGAGAGAGAGAGGAGAGAGAGAGAGAGAGGAGAGAGAGAGGAGAGAGAGAGGAGAGAGAGAGGAGAGAGAGAGAGGGAGAGAGAGAGGAGAGAGAGAGAGGGAGAGAGAGAGGGAGAGAGAGAGGGAGAGAGAGAGGAGAGAGAGAGAGAGAGAGAGAGAGAGAGAGAGAGAGAGAGAGAGAGAGAGAGAGAGAGAGAGAGAGAGAGAGAGAGAGAGAGAGAGAGAGAGAGAGAGAGAGAGAGAGAGAGAGAGAGAGAGAGAGAGAGAGAGAGAGAGAGAGAGAGAGAGAGAGAGAGAGAGAGAGAGAGAGAGAGAGAGAGAGAGAGAGAGAGAGAGAGAGAGAGAGAGAGAGAGAGAGAGAGAGAGAGAGAGAGAGAGAGAGAGAGAGTGAATAAATATAGAGTGAGTGAGATTTGTGATCTCGTAATAGCTTTATCTTATATTTGTTACAGAAACATATATTGATGCTAGAAACGCTGCAAAAGGCTTTGAAACGTATGCATCTGCCTATGAAAGTGATTCAGTTGGTCAAATGGGCAGGGGAAAGCGGAGAAGGCGATTGAAGAATCCATTATCATCTTCAGGTGATTCATCTGACTCTGATACTAAAAAGCGCAAGCAGGACAAATCAAGATCAAAGATACCAGTTGCTCCTTTTCCACCACCTCTTCCCGCTAGTTCATCTTCTCAGAAGAAGTCTTTAAACATTGTCTCAAAGAAGAATATTACTCCACTGACTGTTGTTTCTAACAAGAAACAAAGCAAAACAGCTACTCCTTCTTCATCTACAACCGGTATTAAGCAGCACAAGTTCCTAGACAAAATTATTAATCTGAGGCAGCAGGCAGCTAATAAAGCACAGCAACGGAAGGAAGCAATGTGTTTGAGAAATATTTCTCATAAATTGCCTGTGGGAAAGAAGGCAGTTGATAGCACGTCCTCTGAACTACCAGCAAAGGCAAGTGGGACTTGCAGATCTGAATCACAATCGTCATCAATTGTTTCATCGTTAAAGTCGCACTCTGTTGAAAAGTCATCACCTAGTAATGAGATGTCAAGGGACATTCAGCCTCTTTTGTCTCAGTCAGATAAAACTGATACAACTCGTTCTTCCACAAATGATTGTATACGCCAGACACCACCAAGAGATGATGAGTTCAATGAAGACAGAAGTGAAATAGACAATGAGTCTGATAAAGTCTCACTAGCTTCATCACAGACTGTCTTAACATCACAATTGAATACAGGTACACTACGTTAATATAGTAAGAAATCAACTTATTTCCGTAAATTGTTTCAAATTCAAACATCACTCTAAAACTTTGATAAAAAGTACATGTGCTTTATTTTTTCTCAATGTTTGTAGTTGATTATTTATGTAGTTATCTATAATTATTATGTACAGGTCTGGAAGCATCCGTGGCGGAATTAAAACTAAAAGTAGATAATATGCGTGCGAAACTTGACTTGGTACTTATAAATCAATGTAAATTGAATAGATTTGTACTGCCAGAGGAAAAAATTTTCTGTAAACCTCCAAACATTCCTGCACTTCCTTTAGAAACCATTGAACAGGTCAAAAGGTTTGAAAAATTTCTGTCAATTGACGTGCAGCTTGCAGACACAGTAAGTGATGTTTTATATGTTTTTATGGTAAATATTTAGTTTAATAAAGTCATCCCTATAATAACCTTGATTTTGGTTTTTATAAAAACTTTGAGACATCTTGCTAAGGTCAAAATCATGAGAGATAGCTCCACTCAATATTTTTACGTAAAGTTGTAAGCTTGGAAAAGAAATATTAAAAGTATTATTTCTGCACGATTGTGATGAAAGTGGAAGTATACTCTTTAATTTAACTCTCGTAAAGCACTCTAAACGCTGCTCCTTAAAAAAATTGTATCCAATTAAACTGACAATCAGTATATTACAGCATACCCTAAGTTTATATAGGTGACCTATCCTAGAATTATTGTCGTATGTTTAAGATTTTGCTACATTTCCTTTAATACTCTTCTGTTATTTCTTTTGGTCGAAGTTGACAAACGTTGTTAGTGGAAGTGTTGCAAGTCTTTATTATTTATTATTAGATTATATATTTCTTTACTTGATAAAATGTAACGGCGGATAACCTTTACGTATCTGTTTCTGTATCAATCTCCTTTTATTTCAGTGTTACTATTTGAAATCTCTTCCTTTGGGAAATGATGAAGCTCGAGCAGTATCTAAACTTATGTCAAACCTCATGAGTAACTCTCTTGCCCAACAGTATAACTTCGATGGTCATGGAACTAAATTGGCTTTCAAATCCACAAAATTATGGGAATTGGTACAAGGTATAATGTCTGAATGAGTAGTTGAGTTCCGTGAAATGTATGTGCGCATGTGCATATATACATATATAAAATGCGCTTTTCAGAATCCAGCTAGTTCTTTTTTTTTTTAGCAAATGGTGATATTTTTTAATCCATACGTTTATTTTTTTAGGTACATTGTTGTTAAAATTTGAAGAAAGTGATCTGAGTGAAGCATTGAAGTCTCTCAGATCATGGCTGCGAAATGCCAAAGGAAGAATGAAACCTGCACATTAGTATTACAGCTTTATTGTGATGTAGAAATATCGACATGCTCTTTTTACGTCGGAACGAAGTGACACCACCAGAGGTGCAAGATAGTTCAAGCTTTTGATACACTGCGAGATAGACCAAATAATTCTGTAAGAGGACCCTGCGGGGTGTTTATCGCGAAGAGCCACTGTTGCGATGGCCGAGTCTCGTAGATCATCCTAGTAGGACAATCATATAGAGTTACGCGTTTGTGTTTAGACGCGCTAGTAAATTTTATTTTATTTTATTTTTTTATTTTTACGATTCCGATAAAAATGTGGGAGCGAGGGTTCATAGAGAGAGTGGATTTGTGAATCTGGCGTTTAATTGCGGATGTCTTGTTATAAACATGTAAGTGCGAGTTCGTCAATTTCTGCCCAGACTTAACTATAGCGAACGAGAGAATTGCTAAATAATAAAATGATTATAATGACATTAGTATATATAATACATATACCATATATATATACTGATACGATACTGAAGCATCATCATCTTTTGTATCATTTGTTCGTTTGTTTTTATCTTACTGCGTTTGTTTTTCATTATTAATACAATACCAAGATGACTCGGTTTCGACTCGGTATCTTGTGTGTAAATATATATCCGCTCATAAAAAAAACCGTGTAAGAATAACTAATAAAAAAATATGTATACAAATGCAACGAGGGCAAGTCTTATCGACGAATCTTCCTTGCACTCCCCTTTTTCAGGATTTCCACATTCTACAGTGTTAAGTACCAAATATCAGTGTGATTTAAATAGTTTATTTAACATACTCGTATTAAATACACCAACTTGTATGGGATACAACGCAATAAGCAGACCGGATGAGCAAAAAGGTCTGTCGATATTAAGAACCGTTGTTTAAAACAATGAATTATTTCGCTGCTAATTTCAATTAGTGAGAATAGATGCGAGTTCTGAATACAGACTACGAAGAACGCTAGGAGTGAATAAAGAATGAAAAAAAAGGATGAGTAAGTAACGAACCTCTTTGAGGAAAAGGACAGTTTTCGAGAGACAGAAGGCACGTAGGATGATCTAACATTTATATGTATGTACTCCTTGGTAACATTTTTTCCAGAAATTAAATATTTTGAAAAATACTGTGCCATACTTTAAATTCCTTATCTTGTATAAATGAGTACGTATTATTATTTAGTAATAAGTAAATTAGTCCTTTTACTTTAGAGGTAGGTCTATTATACGTCTATAATACGTCTATTACGCAGAACGTCTATTAGACGTCTATTATATGCGTCTAAAAAAGGCCACTTAGACGTCAATCTAGATGCGTCTATCGATCTAAGTTAGATGCGTCTGATAGACGTTTGCTAGATGTCTATCCGATCTCGCGTTTCTCCCTGGGTTACGATAATTTCTCCGCGTAAACGGGGTTTTATAAAATAGTAAACTTATAATTCACTCTGGGTAAATGAGTGAATTACTATAGAAGTAATTCACTCACAAGATGTTAGCTATCACGTTACCTAACCTTGAAATCGCAGGTTTTACCCTCGATTCCCCAAGAGAGCCGGGACTTCACCGGAGGGACGCCTGACATGTCCCAAACACCCGGGAAGGCGAACGAGGTGCAGCACAGGGCGAAGGTGCAGAAGGTGCAACCGAGTACGGTGCACCAGGAGCTGGGAGAGCTGCCACGAGCAATCAGAGAGGCGATAGACGAGGTACAGGCAGAGCCAGAGGCAGGCCCGCTAGCAGACGAGGGCCTGACCGTGACAGACCTCTTCAAGGAGGTATCCGAGGACGAGGAAGTGCAAAAGATCCTGACGGTGGGCACGGAACAGCCCGCTGGACTGACCACACTAGTAGAGAGCCAGCAGGTAGCGGCCGAGGTGGAGGTGCAGCAAGTGCACACGAGAACCGAGTCCCGAGCGGAGAGCGAGAGCCAAGAAGTACACCCACGGGTGTAAAAGGGAGTAGATACCCGTATCTATTTCAATTCGTATTTAGAATTCAGGTTTTATATTTTATACAGCGTTTGCAAGTTTGATAATTATATATTTTATGCGTGAAACAATTATTTTAATATTTGAGATAACGATAGAGTCATTAGATTTTAAGCAAAAAAGTACAACGAGTACGCGAAGAGCGAACAGTAGTTCGACATTTTATAAAGATACGGCAGCGAGCCGAAAGATTAAGAATTAAGAAATTAATACACTAACAACATACACTGTTATTCATAAATACACAGTCAGAACATTTTATAATAAAGAGCGACAAGTTAAAAACAAGAACATAAATAAAATACAATACTTACCTTAAATACATATCCAATTCCCAAAGAGACAAGTTCCTATTAAAAGTAAAGATAAATTCATTAGAGATGCCATCAGATAGATTCTACATAACGATAATAACATTCATATTGATTCTATTTACTATTTTTATAATTTACATGATCCTTTTATTATATCAAACACACACAACACACGCGTGCACACACATTTATTTGCATAGAATTATACATATATATAATTATATATATTTATATATTACTATAAAAAAATTACAAATTAGCAATAATTATACATACCGAAAATGCATTTTAAAATATTCACTGCTAAGTGATGGAATTACATGTTCCACGTAACCTCCAATTTTCGGAATACGGACACGATCTTTTGGAAGTAAGATGCCCACCACAATGTCCACTTCTTCATCATCGTAAAGATGATTAGTATAATAGTCTAAAAAAGTTTTTACGGTATATATTAACAGAGCATCCATGATCTCTCTAAACTCGTTCAGGCTGCGTTCCGTATTCTGCTGCGGTTCATTTGCACATACGTGATGTAAACTTCGCTTCAGAATGGTCCACTTGCACAGCGTTTATAACATTGGTAGCACTAATGGACCGGGTTTATGGGAGCATAGAAAGCGAAAGTATTTGGAGCGTTTGAAGCTTGAACTGGACCGCACCCTTAGTGTTTGTCATCAAAGTTAAGTGTCAACACTTAAATTTAGGTGTAGATTGAGTGTTGACCATTAAGGTTTAGGTAAGTTGTGGGTTTAATCCTCAATGATGAGTGTATATTGGGAGTTTATTCTCAATGATAAGTGTAGGTTGGGGATTAAGCCTCAATGTTTAGTGTAGGTTGGAGATTGATCCTCATCGTTGGATATTGGTTTGGTGTTAACAGGGTGTTTAATGTTCTATGTCGATTTAATCAGTGTCGCCATGCAATGATCCCTTTATCGTTGGGTGTCGTTTAAATGTTATTGTGTTAATCTTCGTTAAGTGTCAATTGACGGCTTGGTTTATTAGAAAAGTGTTTCAGATAAAAGTTAAAAGGTTCGAAGGGGGCCAATAGACGATCTTATTGGATTTTGGATTCAGGGCCTGTATTGAGCCCAATAAAGCCTAAGTCAATTTTTTTAAATAAAAACCCCTTTTTTATTGTACCATCTTTCTCTATTAATTAATTTAAACAACTTTTGTTTGAAAAATTCTTTTATTTGCCTAATACTTTTTGAGATATTCAAGGAAAACTTGTTAACTTTTTCAATATTTAGCTTGTGATATCTTGATGATTGTTTGCCAGAGAAAAAAATGGTACAGAGGACTTTTTAACTTAATTTTATTTCAAAAATGTGCTGTTGCAATAGTATTATACTCCACTTTTTTTAAATATTTGTGTATGCATCTTCTTGGAGTGTTTACAAGTATTTAAAAAAATTGGAGTGCTATTGCAACAGCATATTCTTAAGACAAAATCAAGTCAAAAAGTCTTCTATACCATTTTTTCCTCTGGCAAACAATTATCAAGATATCATAAGCTAAATATTGAAAAAGTTACCAAGTTTTCCTTGAATATCTCAAAAAGTATTGGGCAAATAAGAAAATGTTTCAGACAAAAGTTGTTCAAATTTATTAGTAGAAAAAGATGATACAATAAAAAATAGGGGTTTTTATTTAAAAAATTTGACTTGGGCTCAATACAGGCCCCAGACCCAAAATCTAATAAAATCGTCTACTGCGGTCTCCTTCAAACCCTTCAACTTATTATCGGCGGAAGCAAATTAAGAACATTTAAATATGGGGTTTATTCTCTTTTGATGGTGCAGGATTTTAGCAGGGATAAAATCAGACCACAATGCAATGTGCTTCGTGTACTAATGGCGAATGAACGATATATTTAATATAATGTGTATACAAGAATCGAGAATTGACATAGAGTATGCAATCGATAGATCGATCCATAACAAGAGTGTGCGAGAGTGTGCATGTACATTATGCTATTAAAATAATATGAGTTTACTTTCTTAACACCCCCACATAAACGAATGTTATTTAAAAAAAATCAGTCTTTCAATCCCATCTGTTTTCTGCATTCAAGCTGCTTCGGCCCGAACAATCCTTTGGTTAGGGAGTCCGCTGTCATTTCTTCCGTTGGGATATATTTTACGCGTATGGTTCCTTCCTCGATGCATTCCCGTATGAAGTGGTGCCTGATATCGATTACTCCTTTTGTTTCGTCAGGTTCCTGTGCTTCCTCTGAGCGAGCTTCCTCCAAGAATACAACATCTCTGCGTTTTACCACGCATTCCGTACGTGGATCTATCAAGCGATAACCCTTTACATTGTCGTCATAGCCTACGAATATCAGCTCGTCTGCCTTGGGGTCCCATTTTCGCCGTCGCTCCTTAGGTATCTGTGCCATTGCCTTGCACCCGAATACTCTTAAATGCTGCAAATCCGGACTTCGCCCGGTCCACACCTCTTCTGGAGTCCTTCCGTCGATTCCATTAGCTGGTGATCTATTGATCAAATAAGCCGCCGTCGCCACCGCTTCCGCCCAATACCTTTTGGGTAGTTCTGCGTCGAACAACATGCTCTTAGCCCTTTCGACGATGGTACGGTTCATCCTTTCTGCCAAACCGTTCTGTTCCGGGCTATAGGGTACGGTTTGTTGGTGCCTGATTCCAGCTTTGCGAAAAAAATTCTCCAAGTCTCGATTGACATATTCTCGGCCATTGTCTGTTCGGATGGACTTTATTACCTTTCCGGTTTGCTTTTCCACGAAGCTCTTGAACTCCTCGATCGTATCCCTGACTTGGCTCTTTCTTTCTAAAAAATACACAAAGACTTTACGAGAGAAATCATCAGTCAGTGTCATAAAGTATCTCGAACCACCGATTGAAGCCTCCTCCATAGGTCCACACAGGTCGGAATGTATAAGCTCGAGCATTTCATTGGCACGTTTCCCGTCCTTCGGATACGTTTTTCTCGTGATCTTTCCTTTGATGCACGATATACATGGCTTTTCTTCGAATTTTCCCACACTGATTCCTGTCGTTGACCTCTTGCTCAGCTCCATGACGCTCCGATAGTTCAGATGGCCAAGTCTGCGATGCCAGAGTTCTGCGGTTGACTTTCCTGCATAGAAGTTCCTCTCCGCTGTTACGTCAAGCTTGTAAATTCCACCTTCCAGCGACATGGTTCCAAGGTTGTTCCCTTCTTCATCGCAAATCTCGTTGCCCTGTGGCGTGAAATGCACTGAGAGACCTTTTCTTACCATTTGGCTGACCGACAATAGATTTACCATACTATTCGGTACATATAAAGCGTCGCGTGCTATAATATTTTGCACTCCGCTATGTGTCTGAACTTTCAAGTTTACGTCGCCGACCGACTCCGCCATTAACTGTTGGTTATTCGCCATTGTTATTTTTTCCGAGCTCTTTCTTTGATTATTCATTTCATCTTTCGCCGTTAAGTGAGTCGACGCGCATGAATCGACGTACCAAGTTTCGCCATTCTGAACTTTTGAAGCTAAAAATGCCCAGTAAGCCTTCTTACCTTGTGCTGAATTGCTTTGGTTAGTGGTCGATTTCTTTTCGCTGCTCTCGCCTGTAGCGGGTTGTTCCGGCAGACTTGCCTTACATTTGCTTGCGAAGTGACCATAACCTTTGCACCGAAAACATTGTACCTTCTTCGGTTTAGCTTTAGCTCCCTTCGTGTAGAGTGCTGCGTTGCTGCCCGTATTCTTGACACCTTTCACGCTCTTGACCTCCTGCAACAGTTTTGTTTTAATAAAATCCGCCGTTATTGCCGTTCCAGAGTTTTCAAGCCCCATTATCATTGGGCGGTATTCCTCCGGCAGTCCAGCGAGAAGTAACGTGCCGACCCAGTCATCCGGTACTCTTAAACCAATGCCGTTCAACTTGTGCGCCGTCTTGATGATTATATTTACGTATTCCTCGACATTTTTGCATCTCTCAAGTTGCGTGGATACGAGAGTACGCAATAGATTCACCTTACGCGTCAATCCCGAATCCTCGAATACTGCTTGAAGCTTTTCCCAAACTTCTTTCGCGGTTGTGCAATCTTCGACATGTACGTAATTTACGGGCTCTAACGACAGAATAATTCTTGTTTTCGCTTTTGTTACCTTTCTGGGATCGGCTATATCCTGTTCCGTTCCGATTATGCACCCCCACAGGTCGTCGTATTCCAACCACGCTTGCATGGCAAACTTCCAGTCCTGATAATTTTCTCTCCCTTTTAGCTTCTCGATTATTTGAGATCCTTGAGAGACAGACATCTTCCTTCGAGTACGTTCTACCGCGCGCAATCTTAGGTTAAGTTTTGCGGCGCGTGACTTTTAACGTCTCCTTTTAACACGGCTCACACGCAAAGAGAAAAAATATTACCGCAGTCCTTCGCTTCAAAATATTTTTGCTCGTTTCTATTGCTGATTTTGTACGTCTACTGGGCCCATAACCTGATGGTGCAGGATTTTAGCAGGGATAAAATCAGACCACAATGCAATGTGCTTCGTGTACTAATGGCGAATGAACGATATATTTAATATAGTGTGTATACAAGAATCGAGAATTGACATAGAGTATGCAATCGATAGATCGATCCATAACGAGAGTGTGCGAGAGTGTGCATGTACATTATGCTATTAAAATAATATGAGTTTACTTTCTTAACATCTTTGTTACTTTCATTTGAGGCTTCATATTTTTAGGGTTTATACCGTCATTTTTAAGGATTAACCATTAATTGAAGGTTAACCATTACCCATACAGCACAGATTGTTGCAGAAAGCTTCCAAAACATTTCAACCTTTCACATTTCATGTGCAACATCTTTGAAAGAATTCTGCAATATGTCATATAAAATGTTGCAATAGAAATGTTTTTGAAACCTTTCACATGAAGATAATTTTTCAAAACTTTTAGTTGAGTTATCTCTGAATCGTTTCACATGAAATAATTTTATAAATCTTTCAGTTGAGCTGTTTCTAAAACCTTTCTCACGCAATAAAGTTAAAAACTTTTAATTAACTTATTTCGGAAACATTTCATAAAATATAATTTTGCAAACCTTTCAATTGAGTTTTCAATGAAACTTTATACACATATAGGAGAAGTAAATAGACGAATTTAGAAATTTTTAATTGCAGCTCTAAAACGGTTCTAAGGGATGTAACCACACCCTTCATATGTAGGACTTTTTGCTTTTCTCAGATATTAATTATTAATATTATATTATATTATGTAATATTCATAATATATCAATTGTTGTTGCGTTGTTTTTAATATTTGCCAGTTAATAAATAATTTCAAATTTTTGAACACTAAAGATGCTTATATACAATACGAGCTAAAAGGAATTAAGCATCAGAACCAGAGGATCGTCACTAGCCCGTTCGAGCATGGAAGTCAAGCAACGTTGAGTGCGGTTACTACTTGGATGGGTGACCGCCCGAATAAAAAAAATACGGCAATATATTTCGGAAATCTTTCTACACACTTTCAGAAAGGTTTCAAGTGTGAGAATCGCGGACATTTTGCTATTTCAGAGTTGTCTCAGAGATGTTGCAGAAACATTTTGAAATATTTATGACATGTTTCAACTCCATCAGATGAAACATTTTTTAAATATCTCTGAAAGGTTCCTATGCTGTATGGGTAATTGAAGGTTAACTATCACTTGAAGGTTAACCATCACTTGAAGGTTAACCATCATCCAAAGAAAAACCTTTAAAGTTGGGTGTGATTTCGGACCAATTGAAGGGTAACCTTCAAATGATGGTTAACCTTCAATTGGCGGTCCGAAATCACACCCAACTTTAAGGGTTTTTCTTTGGTGTTTTTTTAACGGTTAACACCAAAAGTTGAGTGTATTTTTCCATAAGGGTTCTGAGGGGCACTTGTGCATCTGCTGGATATCCACCGGATATCGATACCATTTTGGGATGTCCTACGGTTATTGAGATATCTCAAATGTCTGTAGGACGTCCCTCAGATAAAGTGTGCTGTGTGGGATATGTAATTAAAACGCATACTCAGACAGCACACGGATATCCGATGGACATTCATAAAACGTCCTTTAAGGTTATTGAGAATGTCCATAGGCCATCCGTTTAACGTACTTTGAACATTTTATGGACGTCCATAGTATATCTGTTTATGAAATTGGTGGACATGTTTATATCCCTAAAACATGTCCACAGAATATCCGATGGACGTCCTGTGGACATGATAAAAGGGAACATCCAGAATTGTAATTTACATTAAAAGGGTAAAAACAATGAAATATTTTAAAATAATATATTTATTTTAAAAATTATATAAAATATATACATATATGTATGTATATATGTATGTATCCACACACACATACACGTATTGTTAAACGTATTGCACACGCGTATTGCAAATTAATTAAAGAAAACAGCAATTTGTACAAAATAGTTATAAAAACTAATGTTGAAATTTCAATAAGGGTGTTTACTCAAATTTTGTAAAAAAATTCTCAGATTTTCTAGAAATTTTACTCCAAATTCACACTTTTGCATTGTTTAAAAACAAAAATGATTCAAAATGAGCAAAAATGAAATAAATTCACAAATTGCATGTGCAAATGCAAATGTTCACAATAAAGAATGTTTTTTTTTTTTGCTTCTTTCCCTGCCCTTTCTTTTGCACGTCTCAGCCAAGTTTTAATGGCTTGTTCAACTTCTTTTCAATTTTCCGCTGCTTTACACAATAGAGCACTTTCTAAATAGAAAAAAAAAACATAATATAGACATAATTATATATTTGAAATATAACTATAGTTATAGTTATTATACAGGGTATCTCTAAAGTCTGACCCAGTCCCCTGGACCTCAGGAACAGCTTTAGATATGGAAAAATGTTTTAGATAAAAGTTGTAGGATATTAAAGGGGACAGATGATGAAAATATGGAATTGACTTTGAGCGATTTTTTCAAGACCAGGTCAATGTGATCTGTGTTTTCTTAAATAGAATATCCCATTTTTTATTGCATATTCTTGCCCTTGTCAAGACGTTTTCAAAACATTATAATGAAGCTCTCTTTTATTAAGAATTTCCTGAGATATTTTAAATTAAATTTTATGATATTTTTAATATAAAATATGAATATCAAGAAGTAGGAAATTGTTTCGCCAATAATGTATAACAGCAATAGTGTATTGAAATCGACAACAATTGGCAAAAATATATACATAAACTTCACAACGTTTCCACCCAAGCTTCGGGTCCTTATCAAGTGATCTAGCAAAACGAAATAACGCACGGGGTCAAATAACAACGTCAATAATCAAATGTATAAAATTCTTTGTAGTCGGCGCAAACATATTCAATCTAAATTAATATGACATTTTCAAGTTATTCTAACTGTATGATGCAGACACAAATCGACTAATATTTCGATGGCGTTATGTTTACAAATGCCTAAGCTTATTGTATGACAGTAGTTAGTATAGGCCGATTCCACCCCGGCGGCAATGAGGGGGGGGGGGGTAAGGGAGGGGGGTATCGGGTTTCGCGAGGGGGTGAGGGGGAGGGGGAGGGGGCGGAGTATCGGGTTACACAAGGGTATCGGATTTCGCGGGGTGAGGGGGAGGGGGGGTATCGGGTTACACAAGGGTATCGGATTTTGCGGGGGTAAGGGGGAGAGGCGGGGTATCGGGTTACACAAGGGTATCGGATTTCGCGGGGGTGAGGGGGAGGGGGGTATCGGGTTACACAATGGTATCGGATTACGAGGGGGTGAGGGGGAGGGGGGTGACCTTGACATACCACCGGGATGACTCACCGGGATGACTCACCGGGATGACTCACCGGGATGACTCACCTAGATGACTCACCGGGATGACTCACCCGCGTTCGAGTTCGCGTTCGCGGTCGCGCCGCGGGTCCGCGCGGGGGGTCCGCGTCGCGCCGCGGGTCCGCGCGCGCCGCGTATATATCTAGCTTCTATCAGCATTGTAGATAGCAAATCATATATTTACACGCCGCGGGAAATCCTACCTTAGCAGGGCGGCGAATCTCTACAAACTCGCTACGCGGTTCGCGTAGGCAATCAGCGCCTCGTCCACGAGGAGAGATCGGTCCCTCGTCAGGCGGAAGAGGTCTTCCCGCGCGCGGCCAGGCGCGGATATCGTGCCGAAAAACGGAAGCCGGGGCGCGGGAGGAGCGCCTTCAAACGTCTCTATAGCGTCTTCAAACTGGGGAGCATCGGGCCCCCCCCCCCCCAAAAATTTCACTGTCTTCTATGTCTTTAGGTATAAAAGGTTTGCGCGGAGGCATCACAAAATCACAGAACACGTCCGAACACGCGTTTGTACACAAAAAAACTCGTAAAAAAACACGTGTACCACTTTGCGCTGACTCGATGCGACTGAATTCAATGACGGTTGCAAAACGGAGAAGTCGCCAGAGAAAAAAATATAATGGCGGTGTATAAAACTGATAGCAATACGTCTCGCATTACACCTGCGAGCGTAGACGTCCGCTGGAGCATCGACGCCTCGCTTCTATGTTATGATATGCGATATTTGATTGTAAAATTCAAGCAGCCGGAGTTTTGGCGGACGTTGCATATACGGCTCGAATTGAAATGCGCGCGAAGAAATTATAGTATGATTTATACTTAAAAAACAATCTATCTACGCAGTACGTAAAAGACAAAGGAAGAAATGACGTCATCGAGACAATGATCTACCCGATAACGCGTCGAACCTGTCGAAACATGTTCGTCGTAAACAACATTTTTCTAGAAAAAGGGGGTGTTATCGCGTAGACTAAACAATTTCGCGCTATTTTTTTACGACGCAGTACACGAAACAAAGGAAAAGATCTTTCAAAAATCAGTTGGAGCGAGAGAGATAGCAAAGGGTATATAACGAGGGGATGAAGCGCGTCGAGCCGCAGTAGTGAGATTTGAGAGCTATACATCGATCGAAAAGTAACGCTGTTTCTTCGTTATTGTATGGTTGAACATTATCATGTGCAAGTGCTCTGTAAAAGAGATTCTTTTATCGTTCAGTCGCAAAGATGTTCGTCCTGCTGTCGAGACCGTCGGACATTCGCGATTTTAGCGCCGAACAGCTGCAATTCGTGCCGAAAGCCGTTCTGTTGCAAATGTGCGGTGATCACATTCACTACGTGTGGGACAAACTTCCGGAGCATATAAAGGCGGATTTGGAGGTTCAGACCTATCGTCGCTGTGACGAACACTGGAATCAACCGTGGCAGCAAACGCACATCGACGGTCATGCTCCGATGATTAAGGATTGCGGCGAATGTCAACGAAAATAAAAACATTAGCTTTCGCGACGTGAACATTTTTCTATTTTTTCTCATAACAGTGAGCAAGAAGAAATGACGCTTGACAATAATCGCTCGTGGTCACCGGTCTATAAGAGTGGAACATTATATATAACGTGCGCAACATAGAATGGACAAGTGGCGAGAGCTCTACGGAGTCTCCAAAATTTGTGGATGTTGTAACAACGGAAGATATTACAATAGATGTCGCCGATGATTTGCGTAAAGAAGATCAAGGAGTGAAATTGACTGATGTGCGACAAATATCACCGGTACAGTTTCTTCGCGATCGCGAACTAAGTATACGCGGAACCGGTCAACGCATCGCTAGACAAGGAGTTGTTATCGATACCAATTCTCCTTATTACTGGAGGTCTAACGTGCAACGAAAAGTGTATCGACGGCTGCGGGACGAGTGCGTTAGCGAGAAAGAATCACGTGCAGCTTACCGTGCTGACGTTGTGCCGTATCATATTAAGCCTATTGTTGACTATCGCTATTGGGCGTCTAAAATTTTTGAAAAGCTCGACGATTGTGAAGCAACATACATTAAGATTCATACAGGTATTGGGAAATACGTTGAATTGATGGTGATAAACAATTCGGTACGTATGTATATGTACCCTGGCCGTATCAATGATCCTAATCATCTATTGATGCTTCGAAGAACTTATGAACGTGATTATAATGATATTATTAATTGGGAACTTAATCATTTTAATGCCCCCTACTTCAGGCCTAATGATTTTATGTGTATGCACTTTGAAATTCAACGTTGCAAACGATATTGTTCAGCGTGTGATCGATACGTGTGCAAGTGCCCCTTCGAAGAGTGTGACGTAATCGACAATTCTACAATATGGAATGTGCTTCGAATTCGTGGTGATGAACAACCTGAATCTGATGAACAATCTGAATCTGATGAACAACCTGAATCTGAATAGATAAAACATGGAGCAATTCGAGCAAACCGAACGCGATCTGTTGGAGCTGTCCGACCAAGTCGCTACCTTGGGTGAATATTTCACATGGGCGCTGCAATGCGCGGAATTCGTCGAGCAGCTCGAAGAAGGCTGTCGTGCCAAACGTCCGCGGCTCTCGATCGGGCGGAGGCAAAAGTTGGTTGCCAGAATCGCGCGACTCGAGGGTGCGAAGACGCGATTGGAAAGACAATTTATCCGTAGCGGTGGTGATTATGCAAATGCCGGTAACAGTGGCGACACGCGCGCGGCAGAACTCGTATGGCGAGAAATCGATGCCGCGTTCGAATCGCGGATAATGACCGGTGCGGTAATTAATACAGACCATGTAGAACCGCGGCAGTTTTTGGAAGACGCCTGCAGCGTAGTGTGTATGCGTAGTGTGTAAGCGAGTGCGAGACATTATAAAAAAAACATAACTGTGTCAAAGTGAACACCTTGTTCAATGGGGAGTTTGTGGCGGGCGATAAACGTGCCAATAAGAGTTTTAATACAAATAACAAAGAACTCTGTAGTACATCGCACTTGCGCGAGTGGTACGAGCGGCACGTTATCGAGCCCACATTAGCGAAACTCGAGGAGTTCCAGGAACGCGACAGTGGGTGGGCGTTGACGCGAATCCTCAATTTGACGGTAAACGTCAACAGATACAATCCTTTGCGCGCGGGGTGTCACTTGAAATTGCCTCAAGACATTAAAACGAAGAACGCCGTGATAAATGTGCTGTCTATGGACAATGCGTGTTTTGCGTGGTCAGTGGTAGCCGCCTTGAATCCAGCCGAAAGACATTCAGAACGGGAATTATCATACCCGCATTATTCAACGGTATTGAATGTACGAGACATTGAGTTCCCAATGACATTGAGTCAAATTAAAAAGTTCGAACGGCTCAACAATATATCCGTCAATGTCTATACCATCGAGGGACAGAAGACGTCAACCGTTCTTCCAATACGGCTTACCGACCGCACGAGTAAGATAACACGTGAATCTGTTGTACGTGCAGGATCCACGAGACAACAATGTTGGACATTTTGCGTGGATTAAGCATCTATCCCGCCTCGTGAGCTCACAAATTAATAAACATGGACACACAAAGTACATTTGTGATCGGTAAGTGTCTATACTTTTTTAAAATAATATATAGAATATTTTGAATATAAAAAAATTTATAATATTTGTGTTTTTCTTTTTTGCAGATGTCTTCACTATTTTAGTTCGAGCGACAAGTTGCAGTCTCACACTGTGGACTGCCGAGAGGTAAACAAATGCGCAATCCGACTACCGAGCGAGGACAACAAGTGGCTGAGCTTCAAGAACCACAGCAGGAAAGAGCGACTTCCCTTCGTGGTGTACGCCGATCTGGAGTGCGTGCTGCAGAAGACACAACCGGAGACGGAACACGCGTCATACGTCTATCAACATCATCGGGTATGTAGTATAGCATACTACGTACAGTGCTCGTACGACAAAACGTTATCAGAGTATCGATTTCGCCGCGATAATGACTGCGTCGCGTGGTTCGTCGAGGAACTCAAAGGATTGGCGCATCGCGTAAAGAATATCTTGTCAGACAATGTATGCATGGTAGACCTAACCCGAGACGAGTGGGAGACATTTAACAGCGTGGCGCAATGTCACATATGTGAAAAACCGTTCGCGCCGGATGATAATTGTGTACGCGATCATTGCCACCTAACTGGGCGTTACAGAGGTCCGGCACACTCGACGTGCAATTTGAATTATAAGGATTCTCACTTCATCCCAGTAATATTCCACAATCTGTCGGCTGTGTCTTTCACATGCTTCGTGAATGAGATGTACTTTTCCTTTGTTATAGGCAGTACATCGATCGAGCCTTCGGGCTATTATCGAGGCCGCACACTTTATTATCAAGGAGATAGCTGCCGCGTTCGAAGGCTCGATCGATGTACTGCCTATAACAAAGGAAAAGTACATCTCATTCACGAAGCATGTGAAAGACACAGCCGACAGATTGTGGAATATTACTGGGATGAAGTGAGAATCCTTATAATTCAAATTGCACGTCGAGTGTGCCGGACCTCTGTAACGCCCAGTTAGGTGGCAATGATCGCGTACACAATTATCATCCGGCGCGAACGGTTTTTCACATATGTGACATTGCGCCACGCTGTTAAATGTCTCCCACTCGTCTCGGGTTAGGTCTACCATGCATACATTGTCTGACAAGATATTCTTTACGCGATGCGCCAATCCTTTGAGTTCCTCGACGAACCACGCGACGCAGTCATTATCGCGGCGAAATCGATACTCTGATAACGTTTTGTCGTACGAGCACTGTACGTAGTATGCTATACTACATACCCGATGATGTTGATAGACGTATGACGCGTGTTCCGTCTCCGGTTGTGTCTTCTGCAGCACGCACTCCAGATCGGCGTACACCACGAAGGGAAGTCGCTCTTTCCTGCTGTGGTTCTTGAAGCTCAGCCACTTGTTGTCCTCGCTCGGTAGTCGGATTGCGCATTTGTTTACCTCTCGGCAGTCCACAGTGTGAGACTGCAACTTGTCGCTCGAACTAAAATAGTGAAGACATCTGCAAAAAAGAAAAACACAAATATTATAAATTTTTTTATATTCAAAATATTCTATATATTATTTTAAAAAAGTATAGACACTTACCGATCACAAATGTACTTTGTGTGTCCATGTTTATTAATTTGTGAGCTCACGAGGCGGGATAGATGCTTAATCCACGCAAAATGTCCAACATTGTTGTCTCGTGGATCCTGCACGTACAACAGATTCACGTGTATCTTACTCGTGCGGTCGGTAAGCCGTATTGGAAGAACGGTTGACGTCTTCTGTCCCTCGATGGTATAGACATTGACGGATATATTGTTGAGCCGTTCGAACTTTTTAATTTGACTCAATGTCATTGGGAACTCAATGTCTCGTACATTCAATACCGTTGAATAATGCGGGTATGATAATTCCCGTTCTGAATGTCTTTCGGCTGGATTCAAGGCGGCTACCACTGACCACGCAAAACACGCATTGTCCATAGACAGCACATTTATCACGGCGTTCTTCGTTTTAATGTCTTGAGGCAATTTCAAGTGACACCCCGCGCGCAAAGGATTGTATCTGTTGACGTTTACCGTCAAATTGAGGATTCGCGTCAACGCCCACCCACTGTCGCGTTCCTGGAACTCCTCGAGTTTCGCTAATGTGGGCTCGATAACGTGCCGCTCGTACCACTCGCGCAAGTGCGATGTACTACAGAGTTCTTTGTTATTTGTATTAAAACTCTTATTGGCACGTTTATCGCCCGCCACAAACTCCCCATTGAACAAGGTGTTCACTTTGACACAGTTATGTTTTTTTTATAATGTCTCGCACTCGCTTACACACTACGCATACACACTACGCTGCAGGCGTCTTCCAAAAACTGCCGCGGTTCTACATGGTCTGTATTAATTACCGCACCGGTCATTATCCGCGATTCGAACGCGGCATCGATTTCTCGCCATACGAGTTCTGCCGCGCGCGTGTCGCCACTGTTACCGGCATTTGCATAATCACCACCGCTACGGATAAATTGTCTTTCCAATCGCGTCTTCGCACCCTCGAGTCGCGCGATTCTGGCAACCAACTTTTGCCTCCGCCCGATCGAGAGCCGCGGACGTTTGGCACGACAGCCTTCTTCGAGCTGCTCGACGAATTCCGCGCATTGCAGCGCCCATGTGAAATATTCACCCAAGGTAGCGACTTGGTCGGACAGCTCCAACAGATCGCGTTCGGTTTGCTCGAATTGCTCCATGTTTTATCTATTCAGATTCAGGTTGTTCATCAGATTCAGATTGTTCATCAGATTCAGGTTGTTCATCACCACGAATTCGAAGCACATTCCATATTGTAGAATTGTCGATTACGTCACACTCTTCGAAGGGGCACTTGCACACGTATCGATCACACGCTGAACAATATCGTTTGCAACGTTGAATTTCAAAGTGCATACACATAAAATCATTAGGCCTGAAGTAGGGGGCATTAAAATGATTAAGTTCCCAATTAATAATATCATTATAATCACGTTCATAAGTTCTTCGAAGCATCAATAGATGATTAGGATCATTGATACGGCCAGGGTACATATACATACGTACCGAATTGTTTATCACCATCAATTCAACGTATTTCCCAATACCTGTATGAATCTTAATGTATGTTGCTTCACAATCGTCGAGCTTTTCAAAAATTTTAGACGCCCAATAGCGATAGTCAACAATAGGCTTAATATGATACGGCACAACGTCAGCACGGTAAGCTGCACGTGATTCTTTCTCGCTAACGCACTCGTCCCGCAGCCGTCGATACACTTTTCGTTGCACGTTAGACCTCCAGTAATAAGGAGAATTGGTATCGATAACAACTCCTTGTCTAGCGATGCGTTGACCGGTTCCGCGTATACTTAGTTCGCGATCGCGAAGAAACTGTACCGGTGATATTTGTCGCACATCAGTCAATTTCACTCCTTGATCTTCTTTACGCAAATCATCGGCGACATCTATTGTAATATCTTCCGTTGTTACAACATCCACAAATTTTGGAGACTCCGTAGAGCTCTCGCCACTTGTCCATTCTATGTTGCGCACGTTATATATAATGTTCCACTCTTATAGACCGGTGACCACGAGCGATTATTGTCAAGCGTCATTTCTTCTTGCTCACTGTTATGAGAAAAAATAGAAAAATGTTCACGTCGCGAAAGCTAATGTTTTTATTTTCGTTGACATTCGCCGCAATCCTTAATCATCGGAGCGGGACCGTCGATGTGCGTTTGCTGCCACGGTTGATTCCAGTGTTCGTCACAGCGACGATAGGTCTGAACCTCCAAATCCGCCTTTATATGCTCCGGAAGTTTGTCCCACACGTAGTGAATGTGATCACCGCACATTTGCAACAGAACGGCTTTCGGCACGAATTGCAGCTGTTCGGCGCTAAAATCGCGAATGTCCGACGGTCTCGACAGCAGGACGAACATCTTTGCGACTGAACGATAAAAGAATCTCTTTTACAGAGCACTTGCACATGATAATGTTCAACCATACAATAACGAAGAAACAGCGTTACTTTTCGATCGATGTATAGCTCTCAAATCTCACTACTGCGGCTCGACGCGCTTCATCCCCTCGTTATATACCCTTTGCTATCTCTCTCGCTCCAACTGATTTTTGAAAGATCTTTTCCTTTGTTTCGTGTACTGCGTCGTAAAAAAATAGCGCGAAATTGTTTAGTCTACGCGATAACACCCCCTTTTTCTAGAAAAATGTTGTTTACGACGAACATGTTTCGACAGGTTCGACGCGTTATCGGGTAGATCATTGTCTCGATGACGTCATTTCTTCCTTTGTCTTTTACGTACTGCGTAGATAGATTGTTTTTTAAGTATAAATCATACTATAATTTCTTCGCGCGCATTTCAATTCGAGCCGTATATGCAACGTCCGCCAAAACTCCGGCTGCTTGAATTTTACAATCAAATATCGCATATCATAACATAGAAGCGAGGCGTCGATGCTCCAGCGGACGTCTACGCTCGCAGGTGTAATGCGAGACGTATTGCTATCAGTTTTATACACCGCCATTATATTTTTTTCTCTGGCGACTTCTCCGTTCTGCAACCGTCATTGAATTCAGTCGCATCGAGTCAGCGCAAAGTGGTACACGTGTTTTTTTACGAGTTTTTTTGTGTACAAACGCGTGTTCGGACGTGTTCTGTGATTTTGTGATGCCTCCGCGCAAACCTTTTATACCTAAAGACATAGAAGACAGTGAAATTTTTGGGGGGGGGGGCCCGATGCTCCCCAGTTTGAAGACGCTATAGAGACGTTTGAAGGCGCTCCTCCCGCGCCCCGGCTTCCGTTTTTCGGCACGATATCCGCGCCTGGCCGCGCGCGGGAAGACCTCTTCCGCCTGACGAGGGACCGATCTCTCCTCGTGGACGAGGCGCTGATTGCCTACGCGAACCGCGTAGCGAGTTTGTAGAGATTCGCCGCCCTGCTAAGGTAGGATTTCCCGCGGCGTGTAAATATATGATTTGCTATCTACAATGCTGATAGAAGCTAGATATATACGCGGCGCGACGCGGACCCCTCCCGCGCGGACCCGCGGCGCGACGCGGACCCCCCGCGCGGACCCGCGGCGCGACCGCGAACGCGAACTTGAACGCGGGTGAGTCATCCCGGTGAGTCATCTAGGTGAGTCATCCCGGTGAGTCATCTAGGTAAGTCATCCCGGTGAGTCATCTAGGTAAGTCATCCCGGTGAGTCATCTAGGTGAGTCATCCCGGTGAGTCATCCCGGTGAGTCATCCCGGTAGTATGTCAAGGTCACCCCCCTCCCCCTCACTCCCTCGTAATCCGATACCCTTGTGTAACCCGATACCCCCCTCCCCCTCACCTCCCTCGTAATCCGATACCCTTGTGTAACCCGATACCCCGCCCCCTCCCCCTCACCCCCGCAAAATCCGATACCCTTGTGTAACCCGATACCCCCCTCCCCCTCACCCCGCGAAATCGTATACCCTTGTGTAACCCGATACCCCGCCCCCTCCCCCTCCCCTCACCCCCCCGCGGAACCCGATACCCCCCTCCCTTACCCCCCTCAATGCCCCCGGGGTGGAATCGGCCTATACTAACTACTTATGACGTCTACGATCTATTTATTTCAACCACCACTTACCGCTACAGCCATCTATTGGAAAACGGCGGAAGCAAAGTTGTACACCTAATATAAATTTATTTTCAGACAAATTTAGACTACTTATGCATTTTAATATATATTTGATGTTGTTCAGCAAGAGAGCAACACAGATGTGGTGGTACAAAATATTTCTAACTGAACTGCGAAATTTACTACGTTTAGGTTGTGACCGGAACAACGAATGGAATTGTTAAAATCATTAAACATAGCCACTTACTACTTGGGCTGAATATACGGTCGCCACTGTATTTTCTGGATAGAATACAGAAACCTTATGTTACTGCGTTGCCCCGTCCTTCCTTCTCGGCAATATGGCTGTCGATTCACGTTGCAGGCGCGTTCAAGGCCGTCGGCCACGCCCTTGTTAAGCAAACGTATTTACGAGGATAGGATTTTCACTGGGGTCGCGTAATAAAGCTTTTTGTTTATTATAAACAAATAATAATTTATTCTAATACTAGATTGTACAGCAATCTCTTCTAACGCACGTATTCGCTCGATCGCGTGTTGCTACGTCGAGTTTTTATCGAAACGCCGTTATTTCGGTTAAGCGGATCTTAACGATCAATATAAGCGCAATAGGATATCCCGTATCACGCACTCACTGCTTCTAATTAATGTTCAATCACGCTACTGACGCTAGCGGATAACGGGATAAGACCGCCTTTGTTCGATTTGTATGACGAAACCGTTGTACGTGTTATCGTCTCGAAACTTCGCGACGGACTGTCCGTACTAAAATGAGTCACACTAATCACGCTAGTGGACAACGGGATAAGAACGTCTTTTTCCGATTTGTATGGCGCAACCGATGTACGTGTTGACGCCTCGAAAACTCACGACGGACTGTCCGGGAGGAACGGGTCGAGTTCTCCCACCTTAGACTCACGCATGCGCTGAGTCCTCATTTTAGGCGCGCAGCCTTCGCACTCGCGGAACGCACCTTTGGGTGTAGATGGTACGATTCCATCTGCACTTCGCTGGCCGAGTCGTTGTTGGGACTCGGCACCTTTTCGTGAGATGCTACACTAAAGTGCAACGGCGCGACTTGGCTTTCGCACCCGCGTGAACCAAACGCGTCGCTGCACGCAACATTCGCGCAAGCGAACTCAAAGTCACTCGATTAATATCGAGTGACTCTCAACGTCACAATCAGACGAATCCAATGCAAAGCTAGGTAAGTATTAATTTCTTTTTCTTTCAGGTACCCAGGATCGTCATGGAATCGTCTCATCTAATCACCGGAGTCGGTGTAATAAAGGTAAGTATCAAAAGGTAAGTATAACGCGGCTTAAAATTACCGCACGCATAATCGCATAATAACGAATTCTTAAATTGACAGGGAATAATGTTCAAATATCAAATAAATGAATATAATATCAAATCGGCTCAATACCGTCTAAAAGTGTAGAAAGTACATAAAAGTGTAATAAGGTGTAACTGAATATAATGAAAATCACTGCTATTCGCAATGTTAAATAAATCTTTGCCTGGAACAACTCCATTTGGCTTGACTCTCTTCCTCGAGAAGTAACTGTAAATAATATGTTGAAAATTCAATGAATTTAATGTATCTGCACTTAGAGTGCTAAAAGTGTATCAAAAGTGTAACTGCCGTCGTTGGCTCATCTCGCACGCTCCATGTAATGACACCCTAAGTCGTCGAGTGTTGAAAGTGTAAAAGTGTAGCACCTTTCGGTGACTCGGTCTCGCACGCTGAAATCTAACATGCAAGTGTAGAAAGTGTCATAGGTGTAATTAAAAAGGTGTAGAGCATTCGCTGGCTCGTCTCGCACGCTGAATCTGGAAACAGGTGTAACAAGTGTTGAAAGTGTAGTTTAAAGTGTAGAGCCTTCGCTGGCTCGCCTCGCACGCTGAATCTCAGAAACAGGTGTAGAAAGTGTAAAAGTGTAGTAAAAAGGTGTAATTCTTCAAAATGCTTTAAAATATTGCAAATAATGTAATTGAATGTTAATTGACCCCAAAAGGTCATTTCTATAATAAAACCCTTAGATAAATTGAATAAAGTGTGAATTTAATTGTACTTGTGCACCGTGTGCATCTCATCGGCTGAAGGCCTTAATAAAACTGTTTGATCGTTTGTAATGTTAATAGAACTTTATAAAATTGTTAACTTTATCAAATTGGAATTTCTTTCATTCACAGATAATCTCTGCGTTCTTCGGTCGGCTTACTGCCTATAGAGTGTAATTAGTGTAGTGGAGTGTAATTGTAACTATCGCTTGTAAAATTCAAATAAAATATAGGCGCATTCAGGAATATGTCCTGTTCGCTAATAACGCTAAAAGTGTAGCTTAAATGTTATAATTAAATAAGACCGTCACTCGCGGATCGGTCGCGGATCTACTCCCGCTCCAAGTATCAAGATGTATAGTGTGAATAATAGGAATAGTGTAATTATGATATCCGTGTCTGGGAAACTTGTGAACAGTGGGAAAAATATTATTAATGAAACAATTATGTATTCTTTGAACTTCATGGTGAGCAATGTGTTTCTGATTCTACTTTATTGGAATATACCAGTAACAGTATACTGACTACTGCTACGGCAAAAAGGATAAAAATAAAAGTTAATATAATTATCTTGAATTTGTCTGAATCCATCTGAATGAATGTTATCTTTAATATTATTTGTTTTATGTGCTCGTCGTATCGATGCTTGTCTGGGATTGAAGGAATGTTTCTGGGTAAGTATTTTGTATTTGTTTATGTGTAAACTCTTTTTCCTTTATTATTTATTTATCGCATATCCTACGCTAACTCGTCGGCTCGCTGCCGTATTTCTATCTTATACTCCTTTCTTCCTTCATGCAACACATTATTATATGATAAGATAATAAAATATATAAAATGACTCTAGTGTCCAAATAAAATTCTATAAAATAATAAGACTCAAAATCTTTGAATAAAATACTCTCTCGTACATTAACAAAAAGGTATATGTCTTCTGCTGCATTACAGCTGTGTGTAAACGTTCTGGTCCTTTTGGCTGCTCTGTTCCTGTTGCGTCTCCTGCTGCACTTCCGCTTCCACAGCGAAGATCTGACTGCCGGGCGATGTGGTCTGGACGATGTCTGCTCCGCCCCTCGCCATCAGCCTCTGGACCTCCTCGTCGGGTAGCTCCTCGAATTGAGGTGACTCCCTCGTACCCTCGTCTGCCGTCTGGCTCGCCTGTGACAATACCTGTCGTTCGGCCTCCTTGTCGGGTTGTCCACTCGGCTGCACTTTCGGTGACTGCTTCGCCCCGTTGTCGTGGGACATTGTTAGTGACAGACCGGTAGATTCCCGGCTCTCTATAGAAATCGAGGGTGAAACCTGCGATTTCAAGGTTAGGTTGTAACCGAACGATGCTACTTGAGAGCACGATTCTCAAAACACTATAATAAAACTCTCTTTCCTTAAGGACTTGCTGAGATATTATAAATTTTGTCATGATACTTTTAATATAAAATATGAAATATCTCGTAAAATATTCATTTTTCGATGACTTTACCTTAATACTTTTTTACATAGAATAATGAAAAGAATTAAATAATAATATTAATTTTTACATTTTGCAATATTGCAAAATTAAATATATTTCTACAAAATACAATCGAATAATTTTTTTTACAAAAATCGATTCCTTTTATTATTCTGCGTATAAAAATATAAAGTCATCGAAAAGTGAATACTTTACGAGATATTTCATATTTTATATTAAAAGTATTATAACAAAATTTAAAATATCACAAGAAATTCTTAATAAAAGAGAGCTTTATTATAGTGTTTTGAAAACGTCTTGACAAGGGCAAGAATATGCAATAAAAAATGGGATATTCTATTTAAGAAAACACGGATCACATTGACCTGGTCTTGAAAAAATCGCTCAAAGTCAATTCCATATTTTTATCATCTGTCCCTTTTAATATCCTACAACTTTTATCTAAAACATTTTTCCATATCTAAAGCTGTTCCTGAGGTCCAGGGGACTGGGTCAGACTTTAGAGATACCCTGTATAATAACTATAACTATAGTTATATTTCAAATATATAATTATGTCTATATTATGTTTTTTTTTTTCTATTTAGAAAGTGCTCTATTGTGTAAAGCAGCGGAAAATTGAAAAAAGTTGAACAAACTATTAAAACTTGAGACGCTGAGACGTGCAAAAGAAAGGGCAGGGAAAGAAGCAATATAAAATAAAACATATTCTTCATTATAAACATTTGCATTTGCACATGCAATTTGTGAATTTATTTCACTTTTGCTCATTTTGAGTTATTTTTGTTTTTAAACAATGCAAAAGTGTGAATTTGGAGTAAAATTTTTAGAAAATCTGAGAATTTTTTTTACAAAATTTGAGTAACACCCTTATTGAAATTTCCACATTAGTTTTTATAACTGTTTTGAACAAATTGCTGTTTTCTTTAATTAATTTGCAATACGCGTGTGCAATACGTTTGACAATGTTTGTATGTGTGTGGATACATACATATATACATACATATATGTATATATTTTATATAATTTTTAAAATAAATATATTATTTTAAAATATTTATATATTTTATTGTTTTTATCCTTTTAATGTAAATTACAATTCTGAATGTTCCCTTTTATCATGTCCATAGGACGTCCATCGGATATCCTGTGGACATGTTTTAGGGATATAAGCATGTCCACCAATTTCATAAACAGATATACTATGGACGTCCGTAAAATGTCCAAAGGACGTTAAACAGATGGCCTATGGACATCCTCAATATTCTTAAAATATATATTTTAAATATATTATTTTAAAATATTTATATATTTTATTGTTTTTATCCTTTTAATGTAAATTACAATTCTGAATGTTCCCTTTTATCATGTCCATAGGACGTCCATCGGATATCCTGTGGACATGTTTTAGGGATATAAGCATGTCCACCAATTTCATAAACAGATATACTATGGACGTCCGTAAAATGTCCAAAGGACGTTAAACAGATGGCCTATGGACATCCTCAATATTCTTAAAAGACGTCTTATAGATGTCCATCGGATATCCGTGTGCTGTCTGGGTAGCTCTTGTATTCTTTGTTTAGCTTGATATCTTGTATATCCCACTGTTTAGGATATACGGCATTTTTAGCGTGCGGGATTTATGCCATAGTACAGACACTCCGTAAAAATCAAAATCTCCTGTGTTCTTTTTTCTTCTTTTTTTTGGATCGTATAACAATAACTTTTAATGCATCTATCGTTCTTTTATTTTTTTTAATTTTCAGTTTTATAATTTGTTTATCGTTCTTACACCTTAATAAACTTTTTACATACATTTTATAACTTAATATGACATTTTATTGTCTTATTTATAAACATTTGTAATTTTTTATAAGGCGTAGGGGAGACCGGGGCGAAGTCGTCACTATTTTTTCGGTGCCAATTTTTAACAACAAAACAAATAATTGTAGTAAAATGTGGTATACCGTTGTAAAGAGTAAACCCTTGGCTACAAAATTTATACGGACATTTTTGGTCTACGTCGCTTTGTTCAACTGATATAGAGTGAAAACAACAAAGGTGCAATAATTGAAATGTCAAAATTGCCGGGGCGGAGTCGTCACTCCATTCTCGGACTGAATTTTAAATAAAAATTCATAATTCCGATCATGAAAAATGATAGGATACATTTTATAAATTATTTTTTAATGGAAAAATGGAAACATTAATTAAAAACACGATAATGGAAAATAATTACAAGAAAAGCGCACACACTTATGTGCCCTACGCTCGCACGTTTCTCGTCAGCTCTATTCTGTCATCTCTGAGCACACGCAGCACATATTATCCAACTCCTCACCAGAATCCGACCACTGCTGGTTCTTTGACTTTGATTTTCGCCGGATGCCTCCATGATATGGCTTGGTGACGACTTCGCTCCGGACACAAGTTTCAAGTTTGGTCGCTCATAAAATATTAGAAATCAATGAAAATAAAAAAATTTCGCTGGATTCGTGTTCAGCATGCATTATTCTTTAGAATCACTTACTTTGAGATTCGGAGACACAATAATATTTAAGATATTACAAATTTTCCACGCGCAAAAAATTTTACTTTTGATCTCCGAAAAACGTTTGCCTCGATAAGAATCACAACATAGCACATAACCTCACTAAACTCCGTTGGTCACGTGGGCACCATAAGCCGCGTTTACAGTATTAATGGCGAGTTCACACAACATACAGATTTCGAGATAATTGCAATGACGACTCCGCTCCGGTGACGACTTCGCCCCGGTCTCCCCCTATATTTCACCCATGAAAGTCATATATCCCGCTCCTATGGGATATATGGCAAAAATCCAAAGGTTTCTAAAAGTTTTTTTTATTAAATACAAAGAATGAATATTTCATATTTCTATTTTTTTTATAGTAGTAGACAGTATAAAGTTTTTATTATTATAATTCATTTGTATTAAACATAGTAAATAGTACTCGATAAATTAAGTTTCCCTTAGTTGCGGCTGAGGCTGCGGCGTATATACCGGAATTACCCTATTCTTTGTTTAACTTGATATCTTGTATATCCTTTTTTTTGCGCGGGGGAAATCTTCAACTACTGGGATCCCAGGCCCGTAAAGAGCCTGGTTTACCCAGTAGCCCCCAAGGGGAAAGACCCCCTCGCCTCCGGGGAGAGGACGAGGGGAGTGTGGGATTCTACGCGCGCCCGCCGCCCAAGGGCGGCGAACACGCGCAGCCTACCCACTAAAACCTCTGCGGGTGGCCCTCTATGGCGTTGTGGTGGGTGCCCCGGAAACGAACTTAATCATAACTTCTGGGACACCCACCGCCCAGCGCTGACTGCGCCCTTTTCCCGCCCCGGGGGCGAAGCCTCCGAGGGGTTCCTATAGCGGAAATGATCTACTGCGGCGGGGAGTGGCCACCACCTCTCCCCACCGCGCCTCCTCGGTGTTTGGTGGAGGCTGGATCGGGACCCTCGGGTCCCGACCCCCACCGTCCGCGGGAGAGTAGGGCTCGAGACGAAGCCTCCTAGCTAGGGGGAACTCGATCACCATTCCTCTCTCGCGGACTGTGCAATGGCACTAGATGTGCCGGCAAGCACCCCGGCTAAACTAGCCAGAGAGCTGCTTTCCGCGACGGCCTGTCCACTGTCGGATGGACAGAATTGCCTGCCCTGAGTGGCAAAACAAATCTCACCACTCAGGGCCGTCGTCCTCTGCTCCAAAGGTTTCTCCCCCGGGGAGGGGGAGAGAGTAGGGGGGATAGTTATACAAGGGAGGGGGAACAACAAGTTCCCCACCTTGCCTCCTATTATCGAGTTTACCCCGCGTCCCCAAGCTGCTGGGGCGCGGGGTCCGGGGGTCTCCGCCTTCGCCGGCGGGGAGGCGGTCCCCGCGGGCGCACGAAGACCCCCCCGTCTGCATTGTCGGCCTGGTCCGGCGCGGGTCGTTCTTTGCGCCGGATCCTTTCGGCCTCTTCTTTGGCGGTCATGACGGAACCACAGAATTTCGCTATGGCGCGCCAACTCTCCTCCCTCCTGACCATCGCTGCCACTATTGCCGGGAGGGAGAGATCCTGCCCAATTGCGGAGCGCAGGACTTGGCGCTCTTCTGCCCACGCTGGACAATGTGCCAGCGTGTGCTGCGCCGAGTCCATGTCTTCTCCGCAGTGGTGGCACTGCGTGGTGCTTTCCCTGCCAATACGACACAGGTACTCACCGAAGCAGCCGTGCCCGGTGAGCACCTGTGTCATGTGAAACGTTAATCCACGTCCCCGCCTGGTTACCCAGTCCTCCAGGCATGGACGGACAGCTTCGACGACCTTCCTACCCGATAACCTCGGGTCTTCGAGGTATTCTCGCCATCTGGCGAGGAGGGTCGTGATGGCCTCCTTGCGCACAGCCGCGCGGACCCTGTCCGTAATTGGTACTCCCAGCCTCTGAAGCTCCCGCGTACGCCAGAACACGTAAGCGTACTTCTCTGCGAGGAGCTCCATCGGCGGGAGCCCGGGCAGGGTCAAGGCCGCCGCGTGGGAAATGGTGCGGTAGCCCCTAGCCACCCCTATGGCCACCAACTTTTGTATTCGGCGCATCGGCGCCTTCAGGCTTTCAGTGGTGGCCATCTTCGGGGCCCATATCGGGGCCCCGTATAGAACCACCGATTGCACCACTGCCACATAGAGTCGGCGAGCGCTGCTACCCACCCCCCCTCAAGTTAGGCATCAGCCGGCAGAGGCTGTTCGCCACTGCCTGAGCCCTCGGGTTACTCGGGCAAAATGTTCGCCGAAACTCCATTTGCCGTCCAGCCAGAGACCCAGCAGTTTGAGCTGGGTCCCAATGGGGACGCGGACTCCATCTACCATCAGGGCTATTCCCTCGGATGGCTTCCCCTTCAGGCGGCCGTAAAAGAAGGCCGCCTGAGTTTTTTGGAGAGCCACCCGTAACCCAAGGCCCTTGATAGCTCGCACCACGCAGGCCACCCCAATGTTCGCCAGCCGTCTGGCCTCCTCCCAGCTCTCCCCCTCGATTCCCAGGAAGGTATCATCTGCGTAACATGTAACCAAGCAGCCGGGGGGAAAGGCAAGCCGTAACTGCGTCATACCCGAGGAGCCACAGTAATGGGCCCAAAACCGAGGCCTGTGGTACTCCTCGGGTTATCAGCCTCACCCTCCATACACCGTCACAATCTATGAAGGCCAACTGCCTGTCCCGGAAGTAATCGAAAATGACCCGTATTAGATAGGGAGGGACGCGATAATATTTCAGCGCCCTCCCTATCACGGGCCAGGGCAGGGTGTTGAACGCATTCGTGATGTCGAATAACGTCTCTAACAACAACCCGCCCTCCGTCCAAATGGCCTCCGCGCGGTCCTGTAGACACCGAATGGCGTTGATGGTCGACATCCCCGCGCGAAAGCCATATTAGTCCTTAAAGAGGTTCGGACCATTCCGAGACAAATGCTGGAGGAGGCGCTCGGCGATGACACGCTCAAATAGCTTGCCATCATCCCCCAGCAGGCAGATTGGTCTGTAAGCGCAGGGTGAGTCCGCAGGCTTGCCCTCTTTCGGGAGGACCAGTTTGGCCTCCTTCCACGCTTGAGGAAACTGTCCGGTCTTCATGCAATCTGTGAATAGGCGCTTTATCTGACCGGACAGCTCCCCGGCGGCCAGTGCCCAGGCGCGGCCGGGGATGCCGTCAGGACCCGGAGCTTTGTTTCTCTTGAGTTTCCTGACGGCTCTCTGGAGCTCCTCCGTGGTTACCCCCAGATCTTGTATATTCTTTTTTTCTGTAACGCGGGGGAAATCTTTCACTACTGGGATCCCAGGTCCGTATAGGGACTGGTTTGCCCAGTAGCCCCCAAAGGGGAAGACCCCCTCGTCTCCGGGGAGAGGACGAGGGGAGCGTGGGATTCTATGCGGGCGCGCCGAAGGCGCGTACGCATAGCCTACCCACTAAAACCCCCGCGAGTGGCCCTCTCTGACGTTGTGGTGGACTCCCCGGGAACGAACTGAATCATGACTTCCGGGGAGCCCACCGCCCTGCGCTGTCAGCGCACCTACTCCCCCCCGAAGATTGCCTCCGGGGTGTCCCTAACGGGATAAAACTACTGCGACGGGGAGCGGCCACCACCTCTCCCCGCCGCGCCTCCTCTGGCTTTGGTGGAGGCAGGGTCGGAAGCCCGAGAATCCCCGCTCGAGCCCCCGGCCCCCACCGTCCGCGGGAGAGCAGGGCACAAGACGGATCCCCCTACTGGGGAACTCGCTCACCATCTCTCTCCCGCGGACTGAAACTGCTAGCCCCTCGTCGGAGGGGCCTATTTCGGCTCCGGGGTCACACCCCGAGGACGCACCTCTCGTCTCGAAATCCTCCCCTCCCCTGCCACAGGGGAGGGAGAGAGAAAAGAACAGGAGGGGAGTATCCGCTCTCTCCTCTTGTGTATCTATTACCCCAGGCCCTGTTGCGGGCCGGGGTCACGGGGAGGTCTTCGTCTGCGCGCGCGGGGCTTTCTTTCCTGCGACCGACGAAAGACCCCCTCCCCATCTCCATTGTCGGCTTGATCCGGCGCGGGTCTCTCCTTTCGCCGGATCCGTTCGGCCTCCTCTTTGGCGGCCATGACGGTCCCACAATATCTCGCCATGGCACGCCATTTCTCCTCCCCCCCCCCGACCATCGCTGCCGGGAGGGAGAGATCTCTACCCATGCTGGCGCGAAGGACTCGGCGCTCTTCTGCCCATGCTGGACAATATGCCAGCGTGTGCTGCGCCGAGTCCATTTCGTCGCCACAGTGGTGACACTGTGTGGTGCCTTCTCTGCCAATTCGACACAGGTACTCACCGAAGCATCCATGCCCGGTGAGCACCTGCGTCATATGAAAGGTGAGTCCACGCCCCCTCCTTGCCGTCCATTCCTGCAGGACTGGCCGGACGGCTTCGACGACCCTCCTTCCTGCAGGACGGCCCGACAACGCGGGATTGTTGAGATAATCCCGCCACCCGGCAAGGAGGGTCGTCACGGCCTCCCTGCGTATAGCCGCTTGGACCCTGGCCGTCTTGACGGGAACCCCCTGCCTCTGGAGCTCCCGCGTACGCCAAAAGACATAGGCGTACTTTTCTGCGAGGAGCTCCATCGGCGGAATCCCAGCTAGGGTCGAGGCCGCCGCGTGTGAGGTGGTGCAGTAGCCTTTTACCACCCGGATGGCCACCAGCCTCTGGATTCGGCGCATCGGCGCCTTGAGGCTTTCCGTGGTGGCCATCTTTGGGGCCCATATCGGGGCCCCGTATAGGGCCACCGATTGCACCACCCCAACGTAGAGTCGGCAAACTCAGTTGCCCGCCCCCCTCATATTTGGCATAAGGCGGCAAATGCTATTTGCCACTGCCTTAACTTTCGGGGTAAGAATGGCGAAATGCTCGCCGAAACTCCACGTGCCGTCCAGCCAAAGGCCCAGCAATTTGAGCTGGGCCCCTATTGGGACGCGGACTCCGTCTACCTCAAGGGCCATTCCTTCAGGTGGCTTTCCCCGCCGACGGTCATGAAAGAATGCCGCCTGTGTCTTCTGGGGAGTCACCTGTAATCTAAGGCCCTTTATGGCACGCACCACACAGGCCACCGCAATGTTGGCCAATTGCCTGGCCTCCTCCCAATTTGCCCCCTCGACACCTAAAAAGGTGTCGTCGGCGTATCCAATGACCCAACGCCAGGGGGCAGGGCAAGCCTCAGTACCGCATCGTACCCGAGGAGCGACAATAGAGGGCCTAGTACTGAGCCCTGTAGTACTCCTCGGGTAATCAGTCTCACCCTCCAGATTCCCTCTCGATCTAGAAAGGCCAATCCTCTGTCCCGGAAGTAATCAAGGATTACTTTAATTAGATAGGGAGGGACGTTATGATGTTCAAGCGCTCTCCCTATCATGGGCCAGGGCAGGGTGTTAAAGGCATTCGTAATGTCAAACGACGTGCCCAGTAACACCCCGCCCTCCCTCCAGATGGCCTCCGCGCGGTCTTGCAGGCAGCGGATGGCGTCGATGGTCGACATCACCGCGCGGAAGCCATATTGATCCTTAAACAGATCAGGTCCGTTCCGGGACAGATGCTGGAGGAGGCGCTCCGCGATGACACGCTCGAAGAGCTTGCCATCCTCCCCCAGCAAACAGATTGGCCTAAATGCGGAGGGTGAGTCCGCAGGCTTGCCCTCTTTCGGGAGGAGGACCAGTTTGGCCTCTTTCCACTCCGATGGGAACTGTCCGGTCTTCATGCATTCCGTAAACAGCTGTGCTATCTGGCCGGACAGTTCCTCGGCGGCCAAGGCCCAGGCACGGCCGGGGATGCCGTCAGGACCCGGAGTTTTGTTTCTCCGGATCCTCTTGACGGCTCTCTGGAGCTCCTCCGGCGTGACCCTCACAGAGTAAAGGATTCGACTACACAGAGACTTTCTCATCAGTAGTGAGATACGACTCGCTCAGAGTGTTCCTGTCCTTAGTCACGCAGTTTGACTTAGAGATGATCCAGTTCGATGTTCAGACGGCCTTCCTCTATGGAAACCTTGAAGAGGACATACATATGGAAATACCCGAAGGACTCGACAGTGAATACGACAAAAGTGTGTGCGTGTGCAAGCTCGTGAAATCACTCTATGGACTAAAACAAGCACCTCGGTGCTGGAACGAAAGATTTCGCGAATTTCTCAAACGATTCAATCTGGTGCAGTGTGAATCTGATCCGTGTATTTTTCGCGGAATGTATAGAAGCATAAATGTGTATCTCGCCCTATTTGTTGACGATGGGTTAATTGCATCTAAATCCTTAGATATTTTGAACTCTATGATTAAATCATTCGAACAAGCATTTGTTATCACTCTCGGCGATGCTCATTATTTTGTCGGAGCGCAAATAGAGCGAGATAGACACAATAAAACCATGTTCATACACCAAAAGGCGTACACCGACAAAATTTTAGAAAAATTTCGAATGAGTGAAGCCAAACGCATCAGTGTGCCTGCCGATCCGAATGTGTCATTGTGTAATTCGATTGAAAAGGATAAGAAACTAGATGATCGCGTACCCTTCCGCGAAGCACTGGGCTCGTTGATGTATCTATCTGTCGTGTCTAGACCCGATATAACATACGCGGTTAATGTAGTAAGCAGATATCTCAATGATCCAAATACTGATCACTGGCAAGCAATAAAAAGAATTTTTCGCTACTTAAACGGGACAACCGAATTCGGTATACAATATTCGGCAAACAGCGACTTAGAATTATTCGGTTTTTCAGCCTCAGATTTTGCAGGTGATGTCGAAACGCGTAGATCCACAACGGGTTATGCATTTGTACTCGCGAACGGAATTGTCACGTGGAACTCGCAACGACAAAAACTTGTATGTCTCAGTACCACTGAAGCGGAATATGTGGCAGCGGCCACAACTGCAAAAGAAGCTGTATGGCTTAGACGACTATTGGAAGAGCTAGGCTGTAAATGTTTCAACCCCACGGTAATCTATGTTGATAACCAGAGCGCTATTCGTCTAGTGAGGAACCCAGAGTTCCACAAGCGCACAAAACACATAGATATCAAATATCATTTCATTAGAGAGTTAACCAGAAATAACGAGATTCTCATTGAATATGTCGAAACAGAGAAGCAAAAGGCTGACATATTTCCAAAGCTCTTCCAAAAGGTAAATTTCTACGTTTGCGAAAAAGTCTAAATATAACCGATAATCAAACAGAGTGCATGAACGGTGGGAGTGTTGGAAAATAGTTCCTGCACTTAAACTTAGCGGGTCTAACGGGCATCGCGTATATCCCTAGACCAATAGCGTTCATAACAACAGCGTTCATGTACTACGAGCAAGCAATAACGTGAACAGAAGAAGCGCGCGTTCGCGTTTCGCGTGTTCTATTACGTGGTAGTCGTCGTAAAGACGAGTCTCGTTTTGTTCGTTCCTGCATTACTTTCGTTCCTGCTTTACTTTTGTTCTTGCGTTACCATTAATATTCCCAACATGAATCATTTTTGTTTTTAAACAATGCAAAAGTGTGAATTTGGAGTAAAATTTCTAGAAAATCTGAGAATTTTTTTACAAAATTTGAGTAAACACCCTTATTGAAATTTCAACATTAGTTTTTATAACTATTTTGTACAAATTGCTGTTTTTTTTAATTAATTTGCAATACGCGTGTGCAATACGTTTAACAATACGTGTATGTGTGTGTGGTTACATACATATATACATACATATATGTATATATTTATATAATTTTTAAAATAAATATATTATTTTAAAATATTTATACATTTAATTGTTTTTACCCTTTTAATGTAAATTACAATTCTAAATGTTTCCTTTTATCATGTCCATAGGACGTCGGATATCCTGTGGACGTGTTTTAGGAATATAAGTATGTCCACCAATTTCATAAACAGATATACTATGGACGTCCATAAAATGTCCAATGGATGTTAAACGGATGGCCTATGGACATCCTCAATATCCTTAAAGGACATCTTATGGATGTCCATCGGATATTCGTGTGCTGTCTGGGATATTAGTGGATATTAGTACAAAATCAATAGTACATGATGTTTGAAAATAACATTTTTAAGATGTCATTATGTTCTTATTTTGAACATGTGTGCTGACTGGATATGTTTGCATGATATATTATTACATTTTAAAACAACCAAAAAGAAACTGCAATGAAATTGATAGCAATCTAAAACATAATTATATAACCTACATTGTTTTAAAACATGATGCTAAATCTTCTCCAAATCTTGTGGGTATGGCATCAGGATGAAGAAGAATTCTTCTTTTATTAATCCTAAACCATTTCTTTTCAAAATGTAAAGAGCATAATCGGCAATTTCTATAAGAATATTCAAGTCCTTTTTCTTTTAAATCTAGTCTTCCACTTGCTTGTACCCATTACAACCATCTGTTATTACAATGTATTAAACATTATAAATTTATGTAAAAAAATATAACGTAATTAGAAAAACTAAAAATACTTTTATAAAATAAAATGAAAAACCTATCATGTTCTTTTGGAAATCTAAATACATGTCTTCCTTCCAATTGAAGATTTCCAGAACATCCTGTTATTGAACAGGTTTTAATTTTTTTTGCACTCATTTCCTTACTATTTCTGTTTTCTTCTGCATCTGAAACAGAGCTAAGATCAAAGTGTTTTCTGCAAGAGAATTGAAAATCTGAACAATATATATGTACAGATCTACAATTCTCTTTAAGGATAAATTTCACTTCCTTTCTTGCTTTCCCTTCACTTCACTTCACATCACTTCACTTCACATCACTTCACTTCACTTCACATCACTTCACTTCACTTTATTTCACTCCTCTTTAAATATCTAAAGTTTTTCGAATACAGCGGTAGCGTGCGGACGTATCTACACACTGTATAATACAATCGGAAACTCCCGCGTATTGCGCGTTAAATACTCGTTTAACAATAGCGAGCGGTACATATCCAGATAGCAAAATGTGTTCGTTCTGAGTACATATTGTACTCACGTTTATTAAAAACATGATGGCAAGAATAGACACAGATGCGGGCTCATATGTTGCTTAGAATGCAGACATGTTATGAAATCAATAAAAGTTTACAAAATAGTGACATAATGAACACATAAATGTTCAATGAAACACTGCATATTGTGTGCATATAAAGCTCAAGAAATGACAACAATTTTCAATATTTCATGCTTAATAAAATTATTTAAAAACATGTAAATAAATAAGTAAGACGTATCCAACAATTTATCAAAAATTGCTTCGCAGACCTCTGCACTATGTGATACCAGAGATATCACTTAAGCTGATCTGCAGCAAAGAACATTGTAATTAGGCTTCTCACAAGCTCGCCTCTTATACTAGCGCGTGATGATTTTTGATTACGAGAAAGTGACGCGTGGTATAGCCGCGTCGCGGCAGCGTGCGGTACTAGCGCTCGCGGTAATTGTTGTAAAATTATTTCCACCAGGGTCAGCATGTGATTATCATGAGTTGGCTAAGTAACGTCAATATTTGAGCTCATATATTTCCTCATATACATGTTAACTTGTACTCATGATGTGTATCATCACAATATGATCACAAGCCATACATCACATTTCGATCAATATCAGAAGATCATGACGTGATGAAATCTGATCATCAGGCATTGCTATCTGGGATCCCAAATCCAGAAAATACGTAACCATCAATACACATTATCGGGTTATTCCGATATACGCGACTACCCTACGGGGTATCAACGGGCCCAGGATCGTTCCAGCGCATTATCGAAAATGCTATAAAAGGAATAGAAAGGAACGTTAATCGATGATATTTATGTGTCGGCGAGAAACATAAAGGAGCATTTACGAAAACTGGGTTTGGTGCTCGGGAGGCTAGAAGAATACGGATTTACTGTTCAGAAATCGAAATGTGAATTTTTGAAGGATAGCATTGTGTATTTAGGCTTCAGAATCGATAAAAGAGGAATACATACCACGGCAGAGAAGGTCCAGGCGGTGCGAGAGGCACCGCAGCCGACCACGATATCGAAGCTAAAATCGTTTTTAGGGCTGATTAATTTTTACGCGCGCTTTATACATGACCTCGCAACAAAACTGCACCCATTATACAAACAATTAAAGTTACCAAGCCTGAAATGGAATACGGAATGCACACGGGCATTCGATAATATAAAAAACGAGATTTCTTCGGCACCGATTTTGATGCAATATGATTCAGCACTGCCACTGATACTAGCATGCGATGCATCAGCGGTAGGGATGGCTGCAGTATTGTCGCATATCGTGGCACCAGGCATAGAAAAACCGATAGCATTCTATCCAGAACCCTAGCAAAGAACGAAGTCGCGTGGGCACCGATCGACAGAGAAGCGGGTGCGATCATCTTCGGCATTAAGCAATTTTATATCTATTTATACGGACGAGAATTCGTACTGAAAACAGACCACCAGCCTCTGATACACATTTTTGGCCCGACAAGGGGATACCGATTATGGCGGCATCGCGATTGCAACGATGGTCATTTTTTCTATCGGCATTTAGGTACCGAATACAGTACGTGAAATCAGCAGACAACGGAAACGCGGACGCGCTATCAAGATTACCGATCAAATTCTCTAGCAAAATCGAAAGCAAAACAGAACTAATAACATATTGTAAGTACGTGCAAAAATCCGGTATTCCGATAGATTGGAAAATTATTAAAAAAGAATCGCGAAGGGATCGAGTACTAAGAAAAATAATATGGTACACAATGAACCAGTGGCCAAATATTAGGAAGGCAGAAATTACCGACGAAGAAACTGTATGTCATCGAAAAGTAAGTGAATTACATGTAATCGAAGGATGCCCCCTGTGGGGGCATAGAGTCGTTAACCAACTAGTTTAAGAACCGAGATACTTGACGAATTACACGAAAGTCACATGGGCGTGGTACGAATGAAAAGTTTGACGCGTGGGTATGTTTGGTGGCCAGAAATGGACAAAGATATTAAAGAGTTAGCTAGTAAATGCTAGAGTTGGTCCAAGGAAGAGTTAAGCCAATATCGGACGGAAGTTTCGAAGACGCCATTTCCCGATCAAAACCACGTGACCAACTTGATACGCGGAATTTTCAAATTGCTGAAACTTCAGTTTGTATATTAAGGCTGCGTTCCGATATTCACTGTCAATACTGAAAATCTATAGTGTAGGTTAGTTACGTAAACTATAGATTTTCAGTACTTGCAGTGAATATCGGAACGCAGTTTAAGTGGACGCAAGTGTGTTTTTAAAATAATCTCAACCATTGAGATTCATAGATAAATGCATTTCCTGAAACACTCCACGATTAAATAAAGACTATATATTGTCACGGCTTTTTCGGCCGGAACAAAGGAACGCTAGGAGAGTCGGATGATAGGCCTCTCGGGATAATCCCTCGCGCGAGTCAGGCAGCTCTCAATTGACAGGCTGAGAGTAAAAATGACCTATCTGCAAAGTCCGAGCAAAAGTGAGTTAGAAATGTTTCCGCGCAAAAACGAATTGCTTGAGGTTCCGGGCAAAAACGAATAACAGAATAGCTCCGAGCAAAAACGACTCAAATACATAAGTCGTTTTTGCCCGCGCAGAAAACTCGACGCGTTTTTGCCTATGATGAAAAGCAACCTGATTTTTGCCTGCTTTGAGAAATGAACTCGGTTCCCGTCCGCGTGGAAAAATAAATTCAATATTACTCGGATTTTTTGTAATAGTTTTTTAAACATTTATATCCAAATTCCGAAGACAGAACTGTGACAAAACGTCACGTGATTTATGTATTGTCCCTTTTTCAAATTATTATGCATAGTTTTTTTAATTACTATGAAAATAATTAATTACTTATTAAAGAAAAAAAGCAACGCTTCTCCGACGGGGTCGCATCCCAAACGGGCGTGTTTTGACGTGTTGCGTATTTTCAACGGTGCAATACAATCACGCACGCATGTTACTGAGTCGCCCGCTTTCTGCACACATGTATGGACAGGTATGTTTACATACGACGACACGTGATTTCTTTGTTTTCACCGGTTTTCATCCCATTTTCACGTGAAAACTCGAGCAGCAAAGACGTAACGTTTCATTCCAAGGCATTTTTCAGTGTTTTTATTAACAGTGTAACGTGATTTTATTTTTCAAAAAAGTGATAATGGAAAAAGGTACGACTTGAAATCTCAATTGTTGTAATGATAAAAATGGTCAAAGTGTGTATAAATAAAATTTGTGATGACAATATTACTTCACATTCCAGACAAGCATAATAATGAGAGGAGTCCCGAATCGACAGATTCAGAAAAAGAGAATAGCACAAGCTCTGAAGAAGATTTGGAAGGTACAATTTTTAATCCATTATAAGCAAGTGCACGTGTACTTGTATAGAATCAAAATTCGATTTAATATTATTTGGGGGACAGTATACACATTTATATCAAGTTTACATATTTTTTTGCTATGCCATTGAAAATATTCCTAACATTTTATATGATTAAATAATATCAAACGGCCAATTTCGAGCTAATACCAGATGTTAGAAAAAAATATTTAATACATTCAATAATCGTATACAGACTTGTTTACGTTTCGTGCCTTACTTGGCCTTCTTCAGAACAATAAAAAAATATAAAGAAAAACGCATTACAATATATCGCATTATTCTACGAACAAAACGAATCAATTCGATCCAACGCCACAATTTACATTAATCCGGTCTCACCCAAGTAATTGGACAATTAGTCATATTGAAGTCAGAAGTATGTTGTCAATTAATCGTCAATCTACACGCAGAATCGGTCGTTTCCTTCGCTGCATGACACTTATGCGTCCATGAAACCCGTATAGATGTGAGATCCTTTATCGCCAGACCATCTTAGTGGCAACTATATCAAAGTTAGAACTTACATAGGACCAAAACGAAAATTTGATTAAAAACGAGTTTAGCCTTAAAAACGGACTCACATAAGCGGTCGATGAAACAAGGAACTAGGGTGAATTCCTTCCATCGTCTCACAAAGCGTGTGTTCGTCGCGAAGGATAACAGACGACTGAGACAATACCCGCATCGCAAGGGCACAATAACCAATGATCATTGTTATTAACAGAACGTTTAAGACAACCGATTCAAGATATCAAAATAGGCATCGTTTAGTAGTTCCGTGTCCTTATTTAAATTTATACCATTAGTTTGTTCTTTAATATGTATCATTTCTGCGGTTAATCTCTTTTTGTAATTATGCTCAATTTCTAAGATGCGTGCATTTTCCCAGTCAAATGAATGATTGAATTTTGTGGTATGTTCTGATACAACAGAATGTTTGGACTCGTCTAATCTTATATTGCTTTTATGTTCTTTTAATCTGGTTTGTAATTGCCTCTTAGTCTGACCGACGTAAGAGGCATCACAATTTTTACAACAGATTTTGTAAATTACGTCATTCTTGGAAAAATGGGCGTTCTTATCCTTATGGACCTTAATGATGCTACCAAGATTGTTAAGAGTGCGGTATCCCACAGAATTTTCAGATTTATCGACTGCTGAGGCGATAATTTCCGAAGTATGTTTTAAATACGGCATAACAATAAAACTTTTTGTTTGTTGTGCACATTCGGAATCATTACCCGTATTATTATTCTTTATGGACTGAAGTTTCCTCAGTCTTTTATTAATATGCAAGAATATTAGATCGATGGGATATCCATTTCCAAGCAATACATTGTTATACATTGTTTGTTTAACAGTTATCATGATAGACTTAAATTTACAATAGAGTACGAAAATAATGGCCGTCTTAGCTTTCTGGACTTGATGTTGATTGTAAGGTAAGACACGATTATAACAGATTGGTTCCACAAAGAAACTTTTTCTGGTAGGCTATTGTCCTTCCTTTCGAATCATCCTATTCAACACAAAATAGGAACAATCTACAGCCTAGTGGACAGATCAATCAGGTTATCACATCCCAGCTTTTATAATAAAAATTTAAATTTTGTCATCAATGTATTGCTTGGAAATGGATATCCCATCGATCTAATATTCTTGCATATTAATAAAAGACTGAGGAAACTTCAGTCCATAAAGAATAATAATACGGGTAATGATTCCGAATGTGCACAGCAAACAAAAAGTTTTATTGTTATGCCGTATTTAAAACATACTTCGGAAATCATCGCCTCAGCAGTCGATAAATCTGAAAATTCTGTGGGATACCGCACTCTTAACAATCTTGGTAGCATCATTAAGGTCCATAAGGATAAGAACGCCCATTTTTCCAAGAATGACGTAATTTACAAAATCTGTTGTAAAAATTGTAATGCCTCTTACGTCGGTCAGACTAAGAGGCAATTACAAACCAGATTAAAAGAACATAAAAGCAATATAAAATTAGACGAGTCCAAACATTCTGTTGTATCAGAACATACCACAAAATTCAATCATTCATTTGACTGGGAAAATGCACGCATCTTAGAAATTGAGCATAATTACAAAAAGAGATTAACCGCAGAAATGATACATATTAAAGAACAAACTAATGGTATAAATTTAAATAAGGACACGGAACTACTAAACGATGCCTATTTTGATATCTTGAATCGGTTGTCTTAAACGTTCTGTTAATAACAATGATCATTGGTTATTGTGCCCTTGCGATGCGGGTATTGTCTCAGTCGTCTGTTATCCTTCGCGACGAACACACGCTTTGTGAGACGATGGAAGGAATTCACCCTAGTTCCTTGTTTCATCGACCGCTTATGTGAGTCCGTTTTTAAGGCTAAACTCGTTTTTAATCAAATTTTCGTTTTGGTCCTATGTAAGTTCTAACTTTGATATAGTTGCCACTAAGATGGTCTGGCGATAAAGGATCTCACATCTATACGGGTTTCATGGACGCATAAGTGTCATGCAGCGAAGGAAACGACCGATTCTGCGTGTAGATTGACGATTAATTGACAACATACTTCTGACTTCAATATGACTAATTGTCCAATTACTTGGGTGAGACCGGATTAATGTAAATTGTGGCGTTGGATCGAATTGATTCGTTTTGTTCGTAGAATAATGCGATATATTGTAATGCGTTTTTCTTTATATTTTTTTATTGTTCTGAAAAAGGCCAAGTAAGGCACGAAACGTAAACAAGTCTGTATACGATTATTGAATGTATTAAATATTTTTTTCTAACATCTGGTATTAGCTCGAAATTGGCCGTTTGATATTATTTAGTTATTGCTTGTCGAGCGAAACTTTTGTTAATTTTTATATGATTGTTAATTACATTTTTGAGTTAAACTATGTGAAAATTGTGATTTCTCGTGATTGTGTTACGTATTGCGTGCATAGCCTTATTTTATCATTTATTTCGACGCATATGCTCTTACATATACTTCAGAATCCGAGCCACAAGGAAACAAAAATTCACGGAAGCGTAAGAGGCAACCACACATGCATAAAAAATTCATTGCAAAAAAAAATGTGGAACGTGGCCGAGAACATACCACCAAAAAAGGGAAAATTATTCCAGGAAAAAAATTCATTCCGCAAAGTATTTGCAAATGTAAAACTTACTGCTCAACGAAAATTGATATTGCTCGCCAACAAGAAATATTTTCGACTTACTATGAACAATCAAACAAAAGTCAAAAAACATTGCTGATCCGTGCATCGATTAAGAAGACACCAACTGCATCTAAAAGAGATCCCTTTTTGCCGATTATTCCAAGAAAGAGTAGAGAATTCAATTACAAATATTTCTTAACAAACAGCAATGGCATTGAGCAAGAAGTATGTAGATCATTCATGCTGGGATGCTACCAGATCACTGCATCTTCAATGAATCGAGCAGTAAAATCGGCACAGTCGAATCCCAGCGCATCAGAAAAAAGAGGAAAAGGTCCCTCAGCGAATCGGACTAGCGAGACACTTAAACAGGGTGCTCGGAATTTTATCAACCGATTTCCAAAGTATGAATCACATTATGGTAGATCAGATTCCGAGAAGAAATACTTAAATTCAAATTTAAAATTGGCAATAATGTACAGAATGTACAAAGACGACTGTGAAGTCACGAACGCAGACTTTGTATCCGAGCATATGTTTCGAGACATTTTCAACTATGAATTTAATTTGAGTTTTAAAAACGACACACGGACACGTGTAAAACCTGCGATACGATAAAAGTGAACTTAAACAACAAAAATCTGCCAAACGAAGAAAGAGTAAAATTCGAAAATATGCAAGAAGAACACGACGACTTGAGGAAAAAAATTCACGCAGAGTTCAAACGCGACGTTGAAAATGCAGATGAAGATACGATTGTTCTAACGTTCGACTTGCAGAAAGTACTGGAAACACCGTCAGTGACAACTGGTATCGCATTCTACAAGCGCCAACTTGCTACTTACAATCTATGTATTGTTAATGAGATTTCAAATCAAGGTACGTGTATTTTAGCATGTATAATGTAAATCCAATTGTGTTATTGTATGGAGAAAAATTCTGACCTCGGATTCGGAATGAGCGGGTCTTTTTACCCCTGTACGTTCCGCCCACCGCGAAATCTCGCTTACTTCACCCATTTTTTATCAATTGTTTATTTATTGCAAAAATAGAAATTTTCGAATTTTTCAATTATGACCTCGGATTCGGATTCAGCGAGTCCTTATATCCTTTTAATCAAGTACAATAAAAAAAACACATTTAGATTTTCATAAATATTATTGACCAAAGGAGCAAAGTTAATAATAATTTCCCCTGTCATTCCAGCATACATGTACATGTGGTCCGAAGATGTTGCTGCTAGGGGAGGGCAAGAAATGGCGTCTTGCTTGCGAAAGCATTTCCAAACCACGTTCCGGAAAATGTAAAGCACGTCATCCTGTACTCGGATTCATGCGGAGGCCAGAATCGGAACATAAAAATTACGCTTCTCTTAAAACGTTATTTGGCAAACAGCTCAATTAATTTAATTGAGGAGAAGTTCTTACTGTCTGGACACAGCTATAATAGCTGCGACCGAAATTTCGGATTAATAGAAAAGGAACGCAAACGGCACGAAACTGTCAACACCCCGGACCACTGGATTGACATTATTAAGAATACCAAAAAAAGCAACCATTTTTTGAAGTTAAAAAAATGCAATCGACTGATTTCTTTTCATCACAGGATTTACAAAAGCTTATTGTAAATCGAAAACAAGACGTAGATCACAACAAAATAAATTGGGTGAAAATTAGAACGATCAAACTCGACCGAGAGCAGCCGTTTCATATATTTATGATATTTGATGACGAGATACTGCGCGATGTTGACATTGGCAAGAAGAAATGTACAGAAGAGGAATTTAAAGAAGCGGATCTTTCGCTTTTGTATCCCAATGGAAGACCAATTACGAAACAGAAGTACAACGATTTGATGCAGCTTATCCAATTTATCGATCCAAAATACAAAGCTTTTTATCAAACACTGAGAGTAGAAAATTCGTCCAAAGATTTTGATTTAGTGAGCGGTGATAGTGACGGAGAGTGAAACCTTAGCCTCAAGTAAAATTATGGACCTGAACGAATGTAGTGAGATTATAGAAATGTACCGAAAAGACATAGGTAAAAGTTAAAACAATGTTTAAAATACATGTTTATTTTTTATGTTTATTAAAAATATAATGATAAAAAATACTGCCAATTTTCTAATTTATTCTACCCAACATTTGGTTCAAAATCATAAATAAACAATAATTAACCTGTACTTTTAATCCAAATTCATCGTCTTAATTTGGAAAAAATTATGCAAATTGTAGTTTTAAAAGCATTTTTGAATTATTTCTAAGCATGGAAAAATGACAATTAACATCAAAAGTAGCCTAAACGATGATAAAGATAATGAAGCGTTGATAAAAAAACGTTTATCAGAGCGAGCAAAAGTAAGTCATTTACAGCGCGTGCAAAATCGAGTTAATTTTTCTGCGCGGGCAAAAACGACTCGAGTTTTGTACGCGGGCAAAAACGAGTCGAGTTTCGACGCTGGCAAAAATGACTCTAATTTTCTTAGCGAGCAAAAACGAGTCGAGTTTTCTGTGCGGGCAAAAATGACTTATGTATTTGAGTCGTTTTTGCTCGGAGCTATTCTGTGATTCGTTTTTGCCCGGAACTTCAAGCAATTCGTTTTTGCGCGGAAGAGGCAGGGCGGCGCGGATTCGTTGAACGGACACAAAATAATTCCACACAAATCGCTAGATATTTAATGAACAATAGGTTTCGTTTATTAAAATAAAAGTAAGTAATCAGCGTAGTAAATTTTGAATAATGAAGAATAAACAAGTCTGGTTATTCGGGCAAGCAGAGAATTCACGGAAAGAATCATAAATTGTCGTTGAATGATAGATCACACGGAAAAATAACAGGTCGGATGAAATCAAAACCAAATTACAAGTGAGTAATACGCCGAAAAGAAAACTTGAATTTAGGCGATGTCCGGAGCCAAAATGACGGCCATATAACGCTATGAAAGAGTGGTTGACGAACCGATTTATCGCGGAAACAACTTAAATCTAACTTATCACTAATGACGCAAAGTAACTAATTTGTATCGCGAGAAGGGAATCAACGAGTATTCTCAGAATTTACGGGGCAGCGCCCTGCCGGGCGCGCCTGATCTCGCTCGCAAGAAATGCGACGCACTAAGGGCGTCGGTCGGTCGCTCGCGATGTTCGCAGGCAACGTCGACGCGATTTCGAAATCCCTCGCGACACCCTTATCACGAATAACACAAAGACGAAGACAACAATTCTATATTTACGCGATGACCAATAATCGTTTCGCACAAATTGCGAATGACGACACAGCGCTGGTCTCTACGCAGCACGCAGGCAGGTACCCCGCAGGGCCACTCTCCGGCGACACGCGATAAAGGAACGCCGACGCGAACCCCGAGAGCAGATTGCTGACGCTCGTTACCACGCAAACGGTTCAAATACGCGAATTCTATCCACGACCGGATGTCGTGATATCTACAATCTCGCGACCCCGCGGTCACGATCCCCAGGAGGCCGATCCTAGCAGCGCACGGATATGTCGTCGCAAGGCTCCTCGTGTCCGCCACCGACCGCCAACACCAATACGTTTCCGCCGCGTCCGGCGTACGTCGCGTCCGACGATTTGCACCAATGCCAACCCGAAAACCGCTACGCGTACACGATATCCGAGGACGCCAGGTCGGGCGGGAGAAACGCGGCACTCGCGGCTTCACCGTGGCTGTTTACACACCAATTACTGTGGAGGGCAACCTCACCGGTCCCGCTGATTCCCGGGTGAATCCGAAGCGTCGTCACAGGCGCCGGGGATGATCCATTAACTCTGAATTCGGATGCTCGATAATGAACTTTCTCGACCGAATTGTATTGCGAGACGTCTACTCGAATCGGCGGGCGAACCAGGAGAGATCGAGCGATGATTCGCTCGATGTGGAATCGAAAGCGCGCCCCTCTCTGAGGGTTGCGCGGTAATCAGGCGCTGTGTCGCGACCAATCGGGGCTAAGCGCGTCGCGGATCACGCGCGCGCTGTCGCAGGTATCCTGCGGGGGTCCTTTGCGCCTCCAGGCGTCTTTGGTGCCGTAGACTTTTCCATCCGATGTTTAGCGTGTTCGAGCGCAACTCCCCTCGTCCGGAGGTCTCCTCGCGAACCGAGGGAACGCTGGCCAGGCGTCCCAGGTCCGCTTAGATGTCCCGGGGTTGGTTTGGAGGTAGCTCTCGCCTCCTCGGGGGAGAAAGGCCTTATCACGGCCCTGTCGGCCTCTCGCCGATCAGTTGCACTGTGCGTGTCCGCCTCGTGCCCCGCGGTCGGACTCCTCACCGGGTCTCGCGGCATCCTTGCGCCGCTCCGTCCTTCGCCGTGGGTCTCGTTCTTGTCGCCGGCTTCCGCAATCCTGATCCCGAAGCGCGGTGCCTCGGCGAGGTGCCACATTTTCATACAAAATAAAATAAAGTGAAATGAATAAATCATACGCATTCTAGTTTCGGTAGGCCCCCTGGAGATTTCGCGGTCGCTCTCCTGGCTCGTCCGAGGGCGCGAACCCGCGCCTTGTGACGGCGGCGGGGCGCTGCCACGCGCGGCGAACCGTCACGTCACAATATATATATATATATATATATATATATATATTGTGACGTGACGGTCTATATATATATAGACTAATTAAAAACACCACTGAGAGTTAGAATCAAAGAGCTGTATAAGGAAACAAGAAACGTGATTAGATGTAATGGAGAGAAAGGACCGTGCTTTTGGACAGTCAAAGGAGTAAGGCAGGGATGCCCTCTGAGTGCGCTGCTGTTTATATTGCTGTTGGCGGACATGGAGGAAGTAATGAGAAAAGGGCAGGAGGGAGGGGTGGTTATAGGAGATACAAAATTCTGGACGCTTGCATATGCGGATGATGTTGGTAGCAATTGCAGAGGAAGAAGAGGAAATGAAGCAAATAATAAGGAGGTTGGAAAAATACTTTGACAAAAGGAAATTAACAGTGAATGTGGGAAAAAACAAAAGTCATGAGATTTAGGAAAGGAGAAGGTAGAATCAAGGAGGTGGAATGGAAATGGAAAGGAGAGCAAATAGAAGAGGTAAAAGAATTTTGCTACTTAGGATACATATTCCAAAGAAACGGTGGACAAGAAGCGCATTAAGAAAATCCACAGTAGCAATGAGGCAAGTATGGGGTATAGGAAAAAGAATTTTTGGGGGAGACTGGAGAAGAAGAATGAAACTCTTGACTCGCTGGTGGCAAGTGTGGCGATATATGGAGCAGAAATATGGGGATGGAAGGAAAGAAAGAGTATAGAAAGGATACAAGAGAGATTTATAAGATGGACATTAGCATTGGACTGGTGCACGCCCGGTTATATGATAAGAAAGAAACTAAAAGAGTTATGATGAGAACAAAAGCGGCAAAAAGGGCAATGGAATACGAAGAAAAATTAAAAAACGGAGGGGGAAACGAAATAGCAAGATGCTGGAAGGAAATAAAGAAAGGACGTAAGAAAAGAAAGTCAATATGGGAAATAGAACGTAGAAAGTTTACGAGTGTAGAGGATATGCAGCGGAAGAGATAGAAGGAAGAGAGAAGAAGGATGGAGCAGTATAGAAGAGATAGGGTGCAGAGATAGAGATATACAAATACAGGAGATAAATGAAAGGATAAGAGAGTCAAAGTACAATAGATGGTACAAAGAGATAGTAGAAATCGGAAGACCTGAGTATTGGAAAGAAGAGGAAAGGAAAAATCGATGACAAGGATAGCAAGATTCAGACTAGGTAACGAGATGCGTAGCGGAAGATACTGGAATCAGAGGAAAAAGAAGATGCAGAGTATGTGAAGCAGAGGAAGAAACCTGGAAACATACACTGGAGAGATGCGCGAGGAGGGGTAGTGATAACATGGGGAAGGAATAGGGGAGAGAGTAAGAAAAATTTTGAATGGCAAGGGGGAGGGAGAGAGAGATGGATGGTGAAGTTGGAGGGGAGAAGAGAAACACGAAATGTAGAGACAAAATGACTGTTAAAGTAATAATATTCTATTTTGTTTGTTTGTATATAATGTAATTATAAAGTTTATATGTATGTATGATTATCGATGGTAAGAACAGAGGAGTTCTAATGATGTATGCATGAACTTGAAGGAAAACACGTGTAACCCATTCAAGCCGAAGGCAGAATAAAGTATTCTAATTCTAAATTAAACAACACCACTTTATAAAGTAAAAAACTTTAATAAACATTTTAACATACAGCACATTTAATCAGTTTCGGATAAAATTAAATAAGCAAGTATTAACAAATTCTACTTAAGTTGTAGTGCATTGCCTCGTTTTACTTGCTAATGTTAAGTACTTTTTTGACGGCGTCCTTTTCTAGAATTTATTTTAAACGGAACGCTACGTATCTAGAAATAATGAAATTTTTAGATTATGGCACTCAGGCAAAACGAATATATATTATTAAATTTCATAGAAAAAATTTATGTAAATTATATGCTTTTGAAAAAGAGTACTATTATTAAAAGATCGAAATATTTTTTCCATGTCAAGAAAAAAATTAAACGGTTTTTTGATTAACAAAAAATAACGTGTTTTCTTTGTAACACCTTATAGATGTTAATTATTATAATACGCTATTTTTCGTTTTTTGCTGCCAACAGATTGTATACATGATTGCATGCCTTCTTCGCTTTAACAATGCTCATAATAATGTAGCCGGCAACATTATTTAGTATATTAATTTCCACGTTACTTAATATTACGTCAGTAGCTAACAGATCAGGTACTGGGACTTCTTCAGAAGTGTTACTTGTAATATTTCCTTTTTGATACTTCTAATAATTTTAAAAAGTCGGGCAAATACTTTCTATCATCTTCATCATAATTGCTACTTGCGACTTGTCTCATATATTGAGATATGGTGACTAATCTTAAATTACTTTTAAGGGGTTACACCACATTGAAGCCTAAAAAAAGCAGCTATTTTTTGAGATTTTTTTTGAGACAATGGTAAAGTAAATAAAAATCTATAAAAAGGTATTGATTCTACATCTATTTGAGTACATAAAAATATTTTAATTTTATTTTCAAACAAGATGGCGTCGCTGGGGCTAATCTATTGAGGCTTGTTTTTCAGGAACGCCAAATCGCGTGCAGGATAACTGCAAAGCAGTTGGACCTAGAACAAAAACCAAAAATTTTTTATTTATACACGGTATTTACTAAAGAAATATGTAGGGGTTTTAAAAAATATGGTTTTTTGTGAAAATGGTGAACATTTGAAAAAGAGTGTCATTTTTTACCTAAAAATTTAGCATAAAAATATCCGTAGCAAAGACAATTTTTAATATATCGCAAAACCCCTACACATTTCTTTAGATAATTTAGATAAGAAGAGCCTGTCAAAATTTTAAGTGAATTGGATGAAAATTGTAGAAGAAGTTTTGCTGCACGCCGATTTGAAAAATGTCATTTCGAGAAAACGCTTTCAAGTTTTACGTAGCAATATTCGTTAATAAAATTAAAATGAAAAATTACCTTTAGTCTGCGATTCCTTGCGCCATATAATTGTCTTCTATGTCGACTTCTCTTTCTCTGCCCCTTTTCTGTCTGAAATGCTTCGTCCTTTGTACCTGAAAGTCAGCCGCTTCGAAACCGTTCGGAGCTACCTGTGGTCGCGCCGGCGCGCTTTCCCATAATCGGCTGTACAGTCGTAAATACTTCGAATTTTACATTCCGACAAAAAGGCCTTTATTTTTAAGACTATATACTATCGTTTTTAACCGGAAAAAATTTTGATTTTTTGAAATTTTCAAAGTGGTGTTGTGACCGAACTCACGATCTTGATATGTAGAACTTACTTGGTATAGTATAATATCGGTCAGTAGTATGGTAACGGTACTCAGAGCTCGGGCCGGCCGCGGGGGGTGAGGGGCGCGGGGAATCGGAGTGAGGGGGGGAGCGCGCCTGACCATCACCAACCGGCCTTTCCGTACTACTTTTCTAAACGGAAAGGCAAAGACGGTGATTGGTCAAGCGCGCTCCCCACCTCACCCGATTCCCGCGCCCCTCACCCCCGCGACCGGCCAGACGTTAGAAGTATTACCGACCGCGCGCGGAAATCGCGCGTCCCTCCCGCGTCGGTCGTCGCGCGCTAACTGATTCTCTTGGGTAAATATGATCGTCGCGCGTTATCGACCGCGCGCGGAGATCGCGCGCCTTTCCGAAGGAGATCGAACGCGTTGAACGCGTTCAAACGCGTTTGAACGCGTTCGAACTTGTTCAAGGTCGCTCCTCGAGAGACGTTCACGAAAATGCGTTCAAGGTCGTTCTTTTCGCGGGTCCCGATTACCTTCCTTCGTTGTTGTTGTTTTTCCTCGGTTCGAAGGTCGTTTCGCCCCATATCGCGGATGACGCGATCGCGGCGATTGTGGAGCAAGCGGAGTCGGGGGATCTGGGGAGCGCGGGATCGCGTTGAGATAGGTACGGATTGAGAAAAAAGGAAAAAAGAAAGACAGAGAACAACACAGATGAGATATGTATTTTTTATTTTGAAAACTAAAATTATAAGTATGTCGACGTGCGCTCACATTATTTTGCGCTAATAAATATATATTTGCAGACACGCGTCGCGACATTATGATCGGAAACAGAGCGCGGTAATTTCACAGTCGAACGATGTTGTTAGGATCGAAGAATTCGCTCTTCAGTATCGCTTTTTAGCCGAAGTGGCGTCTGATATGCGTTGGCAGCTATCTCTCCGATAGCGCGAATACTTCGCGTCGATTTCCTCAGTCGCCGCGTTCAGCGCCGAGAGGATGCGATTGACGCAAATCGGAGATCGTACAGCGTGACCACGGTTTTGAGCGACATCGCCACACACGAGC